>NC_142786.1:17003544-17154320 GCF_988280905.1 Pimephales promelas | reverse complement strand
ATAGATTTTACTTTCATATAGATTTTAGTTTTAAATATACTTTAGTTTCAAATAGATTTTTGTTTCAACTAGACTTTTGTTTCAAATAGACTTTAGTTCCAAATAGACTTATGTTCCAAATAGACTTATGTTTCAAATAGACTTAAGTTTCAAATAGACTTAAGTTTCAAACAGACTTGTTTCAAACAGACTTGTTTCAAATAGACTTACGTTTCAAATAGACTTTAGTTTCAAATAGACTTGTTTCAAATATAGACTTAAGTTTCAAATATACTTGAGTTTCAAATAGACTTTAGTTCCAAATAGACTTATGTTTCAAATAGACTTTAGTTTCAAATAGACTTAAGTTTCAAATAGACTTAAGTTTCAAATAGACTTGTTTCAAATAGACTTACGTTTCAAATAGACTTTAGTTTCAAATAGACTTGTTTCAAATATAGACTTAAGTGTCAAATACACTTTAGTTTCAAATAGACTTCCCCCAGATGAGCAGCCGAATACTCTAATAAACACAACACTACACTAATATCAGGGTTATTATAACAAATAACCCTAAAATGACAAATAACCAATAAAAACAATTCAAAATAATAATAAAAATGTTAATAGTATATCAGTGATACTTAGGTATAGATGCTAAAAATCATATACGCTAAAACAATATATAAATATTAAACTATGAATCTGTAATCTATTCAAATCTTTCTCAGATCTTTTTTGCTCACATGTTGAGTTTTTACGCTCGCTGTTTTATATTTATGACGCTTCCTGTTAAGCCTTTGCGCCAGGAGTGTATCGAATATCTGCAACTCTGATTAAGATACGCCATAATGTGTGATGTAAAACACACGTACTCAGCAACAACACACCTGACCGTACTTCTACCTGACAGGAAGTGATGTCATCATCATCAGTTTCAGTAACAGTGGAAAGCCCTGGTCATGCCGTCTGACACTGACTCACACTAGAGCAAGGCACCTGTGCTATAATAGTTCATCACTCCCACACAATAATAATAAATCATACAGTCAGTCAATCCACTCAGCACTTTCAGAATGTTCATCAAGTTATTAGTCAGGAGAGTTATCATAACAGATAAGAAAAAAAATACATTCTCTCTCTCTCCCTCTCTCTCTCTCTCTCTCTCTCTCTCTCTCTCTCTCTCTCTCTCTCTCTTTGAGAATAAAGGAGTGGGTGAATCAGTAAATCTCTAAACCACCAAACATGCAGACTAAACCCAGGACACAAACCTGCAGATCGCTCTCTTTCTTGCAAGCGTTTAGACCTGCTGATCCACTGAGTCAGAGAAATGAACAACAATAGAGTTTGAGTTCCAGACATGTAATCCGGCTAATCTACAGACTCAAGAAGAGCTTCTCTCAGACAGTTTCTGCTAATGTGAGCGATCAGCGTGGATGGCATTATTAGCCAAGTTTGATCACAGCCTGAACATATTAAACGCAATTTCACAAGCACAATGAATTTTCTTTCTATGAAAATAATTTATCTCTAAACCTAGCAGTAAGACAAAGACAACAGTAACTCCTCATGAAAAAAAAAAAAAAAAAGATTGTTATTTTTTAATTGATCTAAATATATATATTTTTAATTTTAGGAATTGATTTTGTTGTTTATTTCATCATCAATTCTTTTCAAAGAATAAACAGACTTTTTATTTATTTATATTATTTATTTATCTAAATTTATTTATTATTAAAAATCATTTTCATTATTTAAATACACAAAATAGTCAATTTTATTTAGTATTTTTATAAATAACATTAATATAAATAATTATATTATATATAAATGTAAGTTTACCTTTTTAAATTTTTTATTTAATTATTTATAAATATTTATCTAAATTATAATCTTTATAAATGTGTGTGTATATATATATAGTTATAAATTATCTGTACATTTTTATATAAATGAAGATATATCTCATTTATCACAAGTTCAGTATGGCGTACCACAAGGCTCAGTACTAGAACCGCTGCTGTTCACTCTGTATGCATGCTACCGTTAGGATTTATCAATTGGACAAAAAAACTTCCTCACGTAGCAGCCTAGAATACTGTCTAACATGCGCGTCGTTAGTCTATGGTCATTAGACATGGGCATTCGGGTTTCAGCCCCGGATGGTTTTTTTTAAAGCCCCGGATCTCTAAAAAAAAAAAAAATAATAAAATAAAAAATATTGATCATTATTAGTAAATTTTAATAATTTTGTACTTATTAAAAAAAAAAATTACCCAGTATTTTAATCTATTCTTCGGAATAATATTCGGAATATTCTGCGCACCAGAGGAGAGAGAGAGTGCCTGAAAGAGCAATCGGTTACAGCTTTAGGGCTTGACTTTCATCATTGTTGTTTGTGGCATCACTAGGAGACAACTCACTGTCCGTTATGGTTCTCTCTCACACAGCCAGCTCCTCTTGGACTGGATGTGATGGTGCAGGTGTGGCCTAGGCTACACCTGTATGCATTTCCCCCGATATCAATGCTCCCGGGAGTTCTGGAAAGAGTTCGCCAGGAAGGGGCTCATCTGTTGTTAGTAGCCCAGCACTGGCCGACCAGAATATGGTCGGTTGTTATGAATATGGTAAATTGTTCTCTACATGGTGCAGAGAACGTGCTTTTAATCCTGTTGACTGCCCGGTTGGTACAGTTCTCGATTTCTTGCAAGACCGTTTCTCTGCTGGACTAACTCCCTCCACCTTGAAGGTGTATGTTGCGGCTATATCTGCCTTTAGATCCCTTGCGGGGGCTTCTTCTCTGGGGAGAGATCCTCTAATAACTCGTTTTCTCCGTGGAACATTGAGGCTGAGGCCTGCCTTGCACTCCAGAGCACCAGCTTTGGACCTGGCCATTGTACTCGAGGGTCTGGCTTTGGCTCCCTTCGAGCCTATCGAAGAGGTTTCAGAAAAATTCCTCACTTTAAAAGCTTTGTTTCTTCTCGCTATTTCTTCTATTAAGAGAATTGAAGATCTGCAAGCTCTTTCGGTTGCTCCTTCATGTTTGGAATTCGCACCTGGTATGGTTAAAGCATTTCTATACCCTAGGCCGGGTTATATTCCTAAGGTCCCTACTAATGTGATGGGTCCTATTGTGCTGCAGGCCTTCTGTCCTCCACCCTTCAATTCCCCAGATCAGGAAAGTCTCAATCTGTTATGTCCAGTTCGGGCATTGGATGCCTATGTTCAAAACCCTGTGGCGAAAGTCAGAGCAATTATTCGTCTGCTTTGGTTCGACTAAGAAAGGTTGCCTGGCATCGAGACTAGTAAGAGCAAGTGGATAGTTGAGGCTATCTCTATTGCTTATAATGCGGTCGGACGTCCCTCACCAATGGAGGTCCGTGCCCATTCTACTAGGAGTATGGCTGCCTCTAAGGCTTTAATTTCGGGTGTTTCCCTTCATGACATTTGTAATGCGGCAGGGTGGTCCTCACTGCATACATTTGTCAGGTTTTATGACCTAGACCTTTCCACTCCCGGGGCTAGGTTGCTCGCTTCTTAGTGTGCGCATTGGACTTCACACAGAACGGGCATTTCTCAGCATGGCATAGTGGGTATGGGGTTCCCATCGCGTTTGACAACGCAGCTCGAAGTTCCCTTGAAAGGGAAACGTCTCAGGTTACGTATGTAACCCTGGTTCCCTGAGAGGGAACGAGAGCTGCGTTCGCCTGCCATACTTCCTGCATGCCCTGATCGACTTGCTTCAGGCCTTTCACAGAAGCTGTCGCGGTCTGATCAAGGGTGCTTTATAGTTTCCTGGTCAATGACGTCACCTGACGTCCTACTCTCTCATTGGACTGATTGTACAGACGCTTCACGACGCAATCACGCAGAGCGTTCCCATCGCGTTTGACAACGCAGCTCTCATTCCCTCTCAGGGAACCAGGGTTACATTCGTAACCTGAGACGTTTTCCATTTTAAATATATATCTAAATTGCATTCATAACATCAAGGCTTAGATTATTGTAATGCTCTACTGGGTGGTTGCCCTGCTCGCTTAATAAACAAACTACAGCTAGTCCAAAACACAGCCTCTTGAGTTCTTACCAGAACCAGGAAGTATGACCATATTAGCCTAGTTCTGTCAACGCTGCATTGGCTGCCTATTAAACATCGTATACATTTTAAAATATTGCTAGTTACTTAAAAAACACATTTTCTCAGTATGAACAGGTGAGATGTTTCCTCAGTATAAATAGGTGAGATGTTTTCTCAGTATGCACAGGTGAGATGTTTCCTCAGTATAAATAGGTGAGATGTTTCCTCAGTATGCACAGGTGAGATGTTTCCTCAGTATGCAGAGTTGAGACGTTTCCCTCAGTATGCGACAGGTGAGATGTTTCCCTCAGTATGTGACAGGTGAGATGTTTCCCTCAGTGTGCACAGATGAGATGAGCCACTAGAAAGTGGCCTGGAGGAACAGATGGAGAGTTAGAGTTAGTGTGAGACACACACTTCTCCCATAATGCCCTGCTCACACACTAATGAGCGGAGGAGCCAGGCAACATCTGCGTAAGCCAATCAGATTAGAGTCACACTGAGCTGAGCCAATGAACTCATCAACATCTTTAAGGGTCTCAACATATAGAAAACTGAGGATCGTTTAAAGACATGATTCTCTTTTCAAATCAGAGTTTGACTCTGTTCAGTTTTTCTGTTTACACATGATTTATTTACACACTCAGTTCAGTTACGCAGATGACCAAGCAGATGGCATGCAATAATGCCGCTCTATAATCCCTAAAACTTGACGATCAGTGTAGTTATTACCACATAATCATCTTACATTCATCCTCACATCTTTCTTCCAGTGCTTGAAAGTAATTGCAGGCCTAAAGATGCTGATCTTGAAAAACAAACTCTGCGGTTGTTTGCAGAAGTTGGAAATGACAGATTAAATTAGATTAAAAGGCGAGATAAAAACAGAAAATCAGGGAAGTATTTATGTCGTATAGTTTCTATTACTGGCCTTGTGAACGGGAAGTTTGACTGCACGTCATGTTGTGAAACACTGTCCTCCTCCTCCTCCTCTTCCTGTCAATATTTGCCGATAGTTGTGTTTTGATGAGTGTGTGAGGCCGACGACAGGATTGATTGCATCAGGGTTGTGTTCTGCTCAAGACTAAAAGACTTAAAGGCTGCAGGATTGAGGCAATTAGTGTTGATTATGGTCCGAACGGGAGGGAGAGAAGATTAAATCAAGAGAATTAGGTCAAGTAATGCAGGAGAGAAATGGGAGGGAGGGATGGGGAATCGGGGAGAAAGAGAGAGTATTAGGACGGAGGGAGACGAGCTTCTGTTTCCCAGTTATTTACACTCAAACAAGGGAAGCAACGGAAGGGGCAGCGCTACTTCCTTCTCACTTCTAAGCAACCCTTACTTCTGTAAATCTACAAATACACATCTCTTCACTTATTTCATATATGTATTTACTTTCTGAAATTAAAATATTGATCTATTTATGATATGTTTCATTAGATTAAATTAATAAGTTTATTTTTTATATGTATTTTTTTCATACCTAATCAAATCATAAACCCTAAATAAAGCGTGTGTGTGTGAGGATTCCAGGACCTGTTGCGTGTTGAAAGTGAGAAAGGAAGGCCACTTCTATATTTAGCCTGATGCTCAGATCCGGTGTCGTTCCAGGTACCGGCCCTGATCCGGTGTCTGTCAGGTGTGGTGCTTCAGGCTTTACTCGGTCTAGACGTCTGTGAATCAGCACAGTGTGTGTGTGTGTGTGTGTGTGTGTGTCACTCCCTCTCCCCCGCTTTATCTTAATTAGCAGACGTGTTTATTGATTCAGGATTTGAGGGAAATCCCTGCTGTCTGTCAGACGGATCTGTATTTTAGCTCTCGGACGAGTCTGAGGTCTTTGTCCCTGCAGCATCGAGGCTTTGCCCCTCACAATATGTCACACAATTAGTCATTATGCGCTTTCCTCTCGTCCTGCTGTCTAACGGCTCTGATACAAGCTAAACCTGAGGAAGCCGTAGCAAGTGTCTGAGGCATCTAAACCATCATCACGCGTGTGTGCGTGTGAGTGTGTGTGTGTGCATGAAGCATAAAAGTGGCATTATTCATGTGTCATTTCAACAGAGCTTCAGATTCTTCATGAATATGCTAGCAGTGACATGAATCTGCGTGTCTTTAATGTGCTTTACACAAAATATCGACCTTTCAGGCTATCGGGCTTTCAATTTCACATGCAAAATATGTGAAAAATGAAATACATTGATTTTTATGTGAATTAGCAACCCTACTTCAAGCATAAAACATTTAAAAATGTAAACATTTAGGACAGTTATTATTTTATATTATAGTGTTGTATTGCTGAGCTATTTGTATCAAAAAATGAGAATATAAGAACACTTCTATTCTGATTCATTTCAAACTATAAGCGACTAATAACAGGGGTGAAGGGGCAAGATCATGTGCTTTTGTGCAAGTCTTTATTTCTATAGCCACTGTTGGGAGTAACGCATTACAAAAGTAATACATTACAGTAACATATTACTTTTTGCTGTAACAATGTAATCAATTTTCAGTAATATTTTACTCGTTACATGTTCAGTGAGGCTTGTATTACAGTTGTATTACAGTGTATTGTCTGCTTTTACTTTTACTTCTTTTTCCTCATAAATGCGAACACGAAAACTAAAATAAAATGAATATTTTAAGTTCTATGGAGACTGGAGAGCCAACCCTTCCTCATCCGATTTGCGCAGTGTAATTAACAGAATTACAAAAAATATATTTTGCCTCCTATTTTTTTGTCACGCATGAATGTGTGTCTTTTCCCTAATATTAAAAATAAAACAGACTGATATTTGTCTAATGTCTGGAGTCATTTAAGGAAGTAGCCTATATACGTTTCAATACATGTATTTTCTGAGAATTTTTATTTCAAGTTTTGACTGCAAATGTCATGTCCATAATGCTGGACTTCCCCAATTTTAAATAATTTATCCTCAAATAGTTTTGTGGTGTAGGTCAACGTATTTTATAATGTTAACTTCAAATAATACTAATAGCCTAATTTAAAGATAAGGCAGCATTGGATCTGGACGGTAAGGAGAATAACGCTGGAGTTGGAAGAGGTGTGTCGCGATTCTGTAGGTTCGTGGATCTGAGTCGTGTGGCGAATCGCGATTTCGGTTTCATATTGCATATCGTTACAGCCCCAAAGTTAAGTTCTACTTAGTTATTTTGGTGAAAGTAACTCAAAAGTAATACATGAGTAATGGAATGCATTACAATTCTGAGACAGTAATATTGTAAGGTAATGAATTAATTTTAAATAACAGTAACAAGTAATACCTAATGTATTACAGTTTGGAAGTAACTTGCACAACACTGTCTATAGCACTTCTATAACTGTTTGAAAGCAGCTTCACAGTAATGAACATGAGAGTAAAATAATATGCAAACTTCATCAAATATGAGGCAGGTTAAAATTCTGCTGTGAAGCAGCTCTGCAAACTCCATAGTGTCATTATTCAGATCAATTCAGTTCTGTGTTGATTCTGTTCAGTGTTTCTTTTAGCCCTTATGTCTGTTTTATCTCACTTGCATTGCTCTTTCAGTCAAGTTTTCACGTCTTCAAAACGAGCACACTCATTGACAGAAATGAATAGTTTCAAAAATTGTCATAAAATAATATTTTCCCAAATAAAATAAAAAAAATTGCATTAACCCCTTCAGACCTGAATTATGTTTCAAGTTTCTGAAAAATATAAAAGTACATTTTCCCAGCTCATGAGGCTTCTATAAATGAAAACAAATGAAAAAAAAAATTTTATATGATGGCTTTCATTGTGATTTTTTTTGTCCATTCCAATGGACATCAGGTCAAAACAGGTGTACTTCCGAAAAATGTACCAACATAAAATAAATTAATAAACATAAAATTTGTTGGTCTATACTTTAAGCTTTTTCTCAAGGTCAAAAAATTCCAGCAGTATACCATTTCAACTATAATTTTGAGGTTTTGTTTTACAGATTGCACATTGTTTGTAACAAACGAAATATCTTCGAATCAATCAATCTGGTCATTTTCTGTGTGCATCTTTCTTTTTTTAGATCAAAAACTTGAACATTATAACATTACAACTTTAATCGTAAGGTTTTTCCTTTATATATTGCACATTTGTTTATTCATAACAAAATAAACCTAGGAATCAATCAATGCATTCATGTTAGAGTCATTTCCGGTGTGCATCCTGTGTTTTCTTGTATTTTTACAGTACTGGCAGGACGGTTGCCAGCAAGTCACTGTATTTCGATTTCCAGTACCTAGTGTAATTCACTTTACAGTGCACAAGATCAGTAATGCAAACTAAAAAACAGTACTTTACTGTATTTTTACTGTATTTCGTAATTTCGCAATTTGATTACTGCTGTAATCAATTATACGGCATTGTACTGTAATATATATTGATACATTACTGCTAAATATTATTGTAATTTTCTAAATAGTTACTAATAATGATAATTTTATATTATAATAATATCATATAGTTATTTGGAAAATATATAGGAAAACAAAATACTATTGAAGTTAATGGCCACTGTCAGCTGTTTCGTTACCGACATTCTTTATAATACCTATTTTGTGTTCAGCAGAATAAAAACGGTATATGAAACTCATACAGGTTGGGAACAACATGAGAGTGAGTAAGTGATGACAAATATAATTTGTGGGTGAACTATACCTTTAAAGGAATAGTTCACCCAAAAATTTAAATTACCCCATGATTTAACCACCCTGGCCTCTAGCCATCCTAGGTCTATATTACATTCTCTCAGATGAAAACAATCAGAGTTATATTAAACAATGTTCTGACCCTTCCAAGCTTTATATTGGCTGTAAATGGTTGTTTTTGTTTTGAAAGTCGATAAAAGTGCATCTATCCATGATACAAGTGCATCTAGCCTTCATAAAAGTTCATCTATCCATGATAAAAGTAGATCTATGCATCATAAAAGTGCATCTATCTATAAAAATATATATATTAATATAAAATATTAAAAATATTAATATTTAAGTTGTGCTTTAGATTTAAGTCAAATCCATACGTTCTTTTGGCCAGAAGTTATTTTACTATATAAAGTTTTAAATATGGATATTTTTCTTACATCTTCATCTTCCTCATTACTCCACATAAAGTCAACATCTGAGATATTTTCATCAGCAATATGTTCAAGCACTTCAGAACTGAATATTCTGCACATGAAAAAAATTCAAAAATGTATCGGTACACTGATATTATTATTTTTTTTATAAAAGAAATTTCAATCAGCATTACTGAAAATGTGACTTCAGTAACACGCTTTCAAACCTACTGTCCATTCTAATGGACAGACACATTTAAAAAAATCCTGATTTAAAATGTGCAATTCTAAAGTCGATTTTTAACTTTAATTAATAAGTTCAATCTTTCTATTTTACATACAAACCATGAAATACTGGAAAAAATACATACAAAATGTAAATTTAACTTAGAAAATGTTGCTTGCTTCTGTGTTTGGAGTGAAGTGCTGACATGCTTCTCTTCAATGTAGTGTTTTTTATATATAATTACCACATGCAGAGCTTTTCTGGCATTTGATTGGATGACAAACGTCCAATCTCATGGACTGCAGGCTTTAAACTAGGTGAAATGCTCCAGAAGTTAAAAAAAGGGGGCTGACATGTGATGTCCATTGTAATGGACACAGGGTCTGAATGGGTTAAAGATCAAGCATGTGCAACAAGATCAAATGGGCAACGATGAAATAAAAAAAAAAAACTAAGAGTCTGTCAGATCTCTTTAGAGGAAAAAAAAAAAAGTACAGCAGTTTGCGCCTACCCGAGAGTATCGGAGAGTGGTTTGCTGATCGAGACTTCGACGATGCCATAGGATCATTCAGCCTTGATCATTTACAGAGATCTTCTTATCGTCGACATCTGCAAACGGCCCCCTGAAGCCTGCTCTCTTCCCCTCCTTTCTCGCTTGTTCCACAAGTGGCCAAAGTTTGTTCCTGGTGTCTTTGGTGTTTTGCGACAAGTCTTCGAAAATTCTGATTTTCCTTTCTTTGAGAATGGCCGAGGTTCTGCCATCCCTCCAGATTTTATCTCGAACATTGCGTGACAGAAAATGTACGATGATGCGCCGGGGCCCAGTCTGTGGGCGACGTCGGGCGTGTACACGAATTGGTCTGCGATCTCCGGAGAAACTTTGCTGAATACGTCGATCAGAATCTTCCGTACGAGCACACCTTGCTTGATACCTCTTCCATTTGATTGCTCACAAACTCAAGCGCCTCAGTCACACTGTTTAGCGAGGCTGTATTACCTTGCATTCATTAATGAATTCATGAATTCATGATTCATGAATTCCAGTTGCATTTTTTCGACTCTCTCCAAAACTTACATCAGGTTCGAATTGGACACCATCTGATTATCCGACGCCACTCTTTTACCCAATTTAGATTTTTTGGCAGGCTTTCTATGAGTTTCAGGCAGGGGAACTTTAGCTCCTGTTGCATTCTTAGCGTCATTCCCTTTGAACGAGGCATCCAGAGATTTCTTTGCGTACGAATGCATGGCACCTCGAGTAGGCTTATCTTCTTCCATCGCGCTCGTTGAAACGTTAAAAAACGTAAGATCGAACAAAGACTTTCTCAGATCAATAAAGAAATTATTACTTTGTGCCCTTTTACATATTAAATCTTTTGTCAACTATATAATGAGTGCAGAGCTTCGGCACAGTGATGTTACTCGGTCGCCATCTTGGCTCCTCCCCTATTGATTCATTTCAGTGCTGATTCAGTTCTGTATTGATTCAGTTCTGTGTTGATTCAGTTTATTGTTGATTTAGTTCTCTGTTGATTCAGTTCACTGTTGATTCGGTTTAGTGTTAATTCAGTGTTGATTCAGTTCACTTTGCTTCAGTTCTGTGTTGATTCAGTTCACTTTTGATTCAGTTCTGTGTGATTCAGGTCTGTGTGATTCAGTTCTGTATTGATTCATCATGAAACTCAATTCAGCTGCAAGACATTTGTAGACAATACTCACTTTGAGTCAATGTCAATGTTCAGTTCAATAGCAGTGTTGCAAACTTGATCAGTTTTGAAATAATTTGATTCAGCTACAAAACAGGAGAGAATACTGTCATAATTCAGTTCAAGTTTATTTCTCTGTGGAGACGTACAGAAAGACAGTAAATGTGACAGTGTGTGTGTGTGAGAGTGACAAGCGGCGGCAGATGACTGAGATAAGATCTGATACACACACTCGCTCTGCTCGTCTCCAGATGAAGGTGTGACTTCTGCAGCTGATCGCTTCAGGTCTGTTGCTGGTTTATAGGCATGGTTTATTTATGTGTGTTAAAGTGTGAGTTTAATGTGACATATAGTTCATGAAGTCCTTCGACATGAACTCCAGTGACCTCAGCTAACACACACACTAGCAGCAAATGTACAGTCATCAACATTTGAAGAGGAACAGATCCCGTTCTTGTCTCAGGACAACTTTGATGAACTTTGGTGGACTTTTGATCCTCTTCAAATGCTCACTACTGTATATACTGTACATGAATGAGAGGATTAATTTCAGAAATATGATTATTTTGCTTAAAGTCACCTAAATAGACAAATCTAAATAGACAAATCGGTAACACTTTAGAATACGGTTCCTTCGTTAGTGATCTTCAATTTATAATACGGATCCAAATAATTAGTAAGTAATAGCTCACAGATGAAAGTCTTAATAGATACTTCTGTGGGAATTACTAATTTTTTTCTTAGCATGATTGTGTTTATGGGGTGCAATATAACATGTATTCGTGGTTTTTCTTTTTTTTAAAAGTCTTATTTTTCATAACCTTCACCTTTATTGTCAGCCGCGCTCTCCTCTGTCCTCGAACGACCGGTCGACTTCCTGAGTCTATGAAACCACTCCCTCAGAAACAGGCAGTGGGCTCAGATTGGTTAGTTTGGGCCGGTGTGTTGTGATTGGCTAAACTGTCGCTCACGTTGTCCGGAAAGGTTAACGCCCATTACCTTTACTGGCGAAACGTGCATGTCATGAGCTCCGGTCCAGATGTAAATAAGGTAAATACTGGTGTCGAACTAGAGTATCAGTTTGAGGCAGAATCAGACCGAGAAAGCCGCGATGAAGAGAGTCAAGCAGCACTCCTCCTCTGAGTCATTTTTGTTGGCAATATACTTCCTGATTTTTATAAGACGATATGTTTGCTTACACTGAACTTTCAGCGCTGCAACTTTGCAGATACTCTTCATGCACCAACAGAAACATTACACACTGTTCAAAAAAGTGAATCAAAAAAGTGAACTCGCAATCAAACCCCCTTTAATAATCTTGAATGAGAATAACTTCCCCTCATCTCTTCTCTGATGATGTGGACGGGGCAACCTGTCAATCACAGGAGATCAGCCAATAGCAAACCATAACCATCCAATCAATTCCCCACAGACACAATCAAGCCCCGCCCACATGTGTTCTTGTTGCTGAAGCTTTTCGCTGGATAACAGAGGACAGAAGACGAGTGTAAGTTCCCTCTCACATCGACTTTAATCTGCATGTTTGTGATTTGAAAGCCTCGTCTCGGCATCTGCTGCTTAATCCACTTTGAGGAACGAGGTGTTGTGTGTTCTTCTGTTTTTCCTCTTCGCTCCAGATGTTTCCTTCACTTTACGTCACTACATTCTCCTCCTTACAGAAAAGCCTTCCCTTCCCGGCCCTGGCCAATCAGATCGAGCCGGTCGGGTCTCTGAGACTGTAGAGAACCAAATTAGAACAAAGCCAGAGGAAGAGGAAGAGGAAGAGCAGCATGATCCGTCACACACAGATGCGGCTTGGAAACACACATCAGTGTCTGCCAGTCCTTAAGAACACACACCTCTGCTCACATCATGAACAGATTAAAGGGCTGAGAATCATTTACTGGCACATATCAATATTCATAAACCTGAGGACTTTCATTGAATGGCAAAAACTCTTCCACTGAAGAAAGAAGGAAGTCTTGCAAATTTTCACTGCATAGCATCAATAACATCAATAAAATTAATAACATCAATATCATCAATAACATCACAACATCAATAACATCAATAAAATAACATCAATAACATCAATAACATCAATGACATCAATAACATTAAAAACATCAATAACATTCATAACATCAATAACATTAAAAACATCACAACATCAATAACATCAATATCATCAATAACATTAATAACATCAATATTATCAATAACATTCATGTCATTCATAACATCAATAACATGCATAACATTAATAACATCAATCACATCAACAACATTAAAAACTTCAATAAAATTCATAACATTAATAACATCAATAACATCAGTAACATCAATATCAATAACATCAATAAAATAAATAACATCAATGACATCAATAACATTAAAAACATCAATGACATTCATAACATTAATAACATCAATAACATCAATGAAATTCATAACATTAATAACATCAATAAGATCAATAACATCAATAAAATCAATAACATCAATAACATCAGTGACATCAATATCATCATAACATCAATATCATCAATAACATAAATGTCATCAATAACATTCATAACTTTAATAAAATCAATAAGATCAATAACATCAATAACAACAGAAAATCAATAAAATCAATGACATCATAACATCAATATCACCAATAACATCAATGACAATAACATTAAAAACCTCAATAACATTCATAACATTAATAACACCAATAAGACCAATAACATCAATAACATCAGTATCATCAATAACATCAATGACATCAATAGCATTAAAATAGCAACAACATTCATAACATCAATAACATTAAAAACATCAATGACATCAATAACATCTATATCATCAATAACATCAATATCATCACAACATCAATAACATCAATATCATCAATAACATCAGAACATCAATATCATTAATAACATCAATAACATCACAACATCAGTATCATTAATAACATCACACTCCTCTGTGTTTCTGTCTCGATTTCCAGCACAAATATCCAAACATTCTTAAATCGAGAGATATTTACTGGAGAAACTTCATGACTGAAGATATTAAGCCTTTTTTTCTGAAAAAGAATCATGAAAATGAAGTGAGTTTGTGTTTAAATCAAGAACCAATATCTGTCAGTGGAGTCAGAAGAATCATCAAGTTTTCCCTCTGAATGAAGATCATTTTTCTGACAGATATTAGTTCTTGTTTTAAACACAAACACACTTCATTTTCATGCATATATCAGAAAGGATGGCATCACATCATGTCATTTTGCTTCTCAAGTAAATTATGTTTATTTAAGACTTTAAGATTTTAGATATTGGTAACACTCTACATGAAGAACTGCAGGAACCCTATAGTGTGTGTTGATGTCATTGCTTCGGTTCGGGCGAGATCAGAGTGTGATGATGTCATTGCTTCAGTTCGGACGAAATCAGTGTGTGAGGATGTCATTGCTTTGGTTTGGGCGAGATCAGTGAGTGTTGATGAGATCAGGCCTGCATGACTCTCCTTTCATTCCCATGGAAGAGTAAGTGATGTCTAGAATTATAATAACCACTCAAAAAATAAACTTCGGCATGTGTTGGATTGGCAAACAAGGAGTTTGCTTAAATTGCATGATTTAATGGTGCTTATCTTCATTAAATGATTCATTCTTGTCTGTAAAACGTGGTTAAACAAATATTCAGATGAATTATAAACATTCATATCAATCAAATGAGAAGTAGATTGATCAAAAAAAACGACCGCCCTTGACAAGCAGTTGATTGGACGAATGCATCACGTGGGGCTGGCTTCTCCCGAATTTCAAAACCGGCCACAATGGCGGCTGTTCGAAATAAGATCTCAAATTTTATGAACATAGTCCATCGAAACTTGTTTCTGAAAACATTTTAAGCGAGATATAGGCCATAAAGTTGCTGAATCTGTCTTTTTAGATCTACAAAGTTCTGTTTATAAGATTAACGCTAGAGGCGGCGAGCCGAGCCGACCGCTTTATGACCTCATTTGGCTTACGTTGGCTGGATTCAACCGACTCAACTCGACGCCCCCCTTCTCCAAAGCTTTTACCGCGACTGCCAGAATGCATTTCACGGAATGTGACGCGGGAATAACGGACTCTGCTGACGAACACATGCTGCAGGTGCATCGTTTGATTCCTTTTAAGTGCATTTTTTACATACATTTTTAAACATAAATGTATGTAATTCAACTTTACTTGGTGTGTTATAAATAATAGTTATTGGCACTTGAGAGACATTTCTCTGTTCAATTGTTTTCTCTAGGCCTAACATTACAGTATGACTCGTTTTTCAGTAAGCTAACTAACTAATGTTAGCTAAAGTTAACGTCAGTTGCCGTTAGCTTAACTGCATTGGTAACTTAGGTTTCAATACTTTAGCTACACCCACGGGAACATTATTTATCATAAATGCTTTCTTGCTGATTGAATGGCGATAAATATAATTAAAAACACAGAGGCACGTTTGTCAGTTGCGCTTCAATTAGGCACGGTGTGTGGTGCGGGAAGAGGGGAGTGCAAGTAAGTTAGTCGTAAATTAACATTAGCCATAGTGAAATGTATTTTGAACATGGTTTTGAGTGGTTAACGTTAAGTTAAGCCCTGTGCGCAGACTAAACGTTGCACAACTTTCAGCTCGGCCCACGGCACGTCTTGGGAGGGAATCTTGAAGTTGTTGTGGCGTTCACACAAACGTTATGTGACTGTTTGATAACGGGGTCACACACTAAAGTTACAGGAGCTGACAGTGTCAGCGACTCTGTTGCTGGTCACCAAACCAAATTTTGTTAAGAATACAGATGTGAAACTGGAAATGACGCAAAACTACAACGAAATGACGAAACAGCTGTTGTTTGCTATTATAATAATAGCAATTATTAAGACAAAGAATCTGGGTGAATAATTTAGTATAATATAATGTTATCACACTTTCACTGGTCAGTTATGAAGATCATTTGCCCATTATAGCAATTGATTCCATTAAATCTATTTGTGTTAATATAATATTGCTTTTTTTAAATAAACATGCTCCTGTATTAAACTGAGTAACATCTGTAATGTGTAACTAGATACTAACATGCTTATTTGCGAAAGTTTATCATATATGTGTGTGTGTGTGTATATATATATATATATATATATATATATATATATATATGAAGAGTTCAGATGCAAAAGCCTCTAAATGCCATTAGAAATGTTCTTCTTGAATGATGATTTTTATCAAACTTGTATATTTAAGTTCAGTAATTTCACTTAAATAACAATTAATAGGTAATCATCATTGCCATTTAAGTGAAAGCACTGAACTTAAATATACAAGCTTGATAAAAATGATCATTCTAGAAGAAAATTTCAAATGGCACTTAGAGGCTTTTGCATCTGAACTCTTCATATATATATATATATATATATATAGATTCACCTATTCACTAAATATATTTAGATATATCGAAATCATCTTCCATTGCAATTTCCCGTATATCTATATCGTATATATGTTTAGTGAAAGGTAAAACTTCCAAAATCTCTGTGTAAACAATGCGTGATGTAGACGTGCGAGAGATCATTTCCGGCGTAACGTCTGGAGAGTTTGGTTCAGTTGGACATCTGATTCAGATCAGTTCGACGGCTGTTAACAAGAGGTAAACACCAGATAAATACTGTTCGTTTTCTCACTCAAACCGCTCGTTTCGTGTCTTAGGCCATCAGTGTGTACTTACATTTACGAGTCATTAAATCTTGTTTAATTTTGACTGCATGCTCTTTGACGTGGACCCCCTTAACCGTATGACTGACAGACAACAACGGTTTGACCAAAAATATGTCAAAATTGAAAATGCTGTGGAAACAAAGACACCTACATCTTGGATGCCCTTGAGGTAAGCTAAAACATATCAAAAATTAATTTCAAAGTGAACTACTTTAAAACAGATAGGCCTATTTTAACAGGTTTAAGATTTGATACTAATGTGAAAACACTTATTTGATGCAAATGTGGATCAGCTGCAAGAAAACTAGGAAATGTCATGGTGGTGATTTCCAAGGTTTGAATTAAAATGTGTTTCCAGGTAGTCAGGAAGCCAATTGCTATGTATTTGTGATGCAGGCAAAATGTTGGATAAATAAAAATGTAAAAATGGATTTGCATTTTGTCTTTTTATATTCATATTTTGTCATACACAATACATTAATGTCCTAGGAATTAAATCAACACCAATTAAACCAGCAAGATTGACATCAGTTCATTCAACAACACTAGTACTATTTTAGTTGATATATCAAGGTTGAATTTTGTTCAACTGAACAATGTCTACCAATGTAGAATAGCTACACTCAAAGTAATCTCACTAAATAAACTAAGAATGAACATGTAACTCCAATAAGATGCAAATTAGTTTCATGGAAATATTCATATCATGTTTAATATCATATCATATCATCTATTTTGTGTTCAATTAAAATCATAAAGTTTGGTTGACTTAACTTGGTTTGTTTAGATGGAATATAGGTGGCATGATTAAATAATGTTCATCCAATGAATAATTTTTTTGAGTGCACGGGTTGAAGGATCCTCATGACAGCACTGATCCCACAATGCACCACGACACATGATGAGCCGTCATCCAGCATGACCGATACTCGAGTGGCTGATGCATGGATGATTAAAGTAAAGCATTAAAACGTCTTTTCTTCTGTTTCCTGAACACAGACGTGCATGTTAGCGAGGATGAGGTCAGAAGCATGTTCTCCTTCCTCACTAGCGGGGAACTTCCTCAAAACATGTCAACATCACACCAGAAAAACAACACGATGAAATGAAACTTCGATGAGAGTGAATAATGTGATTGAGGTGTTTAGGCAGCAGATAATCTGTGTTTAGGAGGATGTGCGCTGGCCTTAAGCCGAGAGAGACGGTAAACAGAGCGTGTATGTGTGTGTGTGTGTGTGTGTGTGTGTGTCGAGGTGGGCAGGGCTTGTTGCTAGGGTTTGTCATAGATGTAATGCAAAAAACACTATACATAAACAGATATTAATCCCTCTCCCTTGAGGAATACGGTCTGTTTACTACAGCATCTGACTCGAAAAACAGAAACAGAAACTGTCAGTTTGTGTTTCATAACTATATTTAGTGTGATGTAATATTGTGCAGTTATTTTGGAGGGTCTTCTTGTGAGCTTTTTGAGCCTCACGCACTAAATGTGTGATTAAATCATAAACACATCTTGGATCATGATGCGCAAATAACAACAATTCAGAGGTCTCTTGTAGGAATTTTCTGCTGTCATGAAATGCTGTGCTGTGTTTGTTCCCCTCTGGCACTTCTGTCTTCACATTATCAGCTTTATTCAGATTGTTGTTTTCAAGCTGAAGGAAAGTTGTAGGAAGTCGAAACATCTGCTGTTTTGGGCCTTTATCTCGTGCGAGGTTATGAAAGATTTCATCAGACTCAGTGTATTTGAGACTCAGTTTGTTATTTCATTCATCCATCGGCGCAAAGTAGACATACAGAGTACAGACACAATGATTCAGACAAAGAAAAGCAGATAAGATATATTTCCTGCAAGTGTGTGTGTGTGTGTGTGTGTGTGTGTGTGAAAGAGAGAGAGAGAGAGAGAGAGAGAGAGAGAGAGTAACATTTGAAACCCTCACCCTATAAAAATATCCGTGATTTTAACAGTAAAAGACTGTAAAAATGCTACAGTGCAAAACTGTTAATTGACCCTTCGCTAAGCCACGCCCGAAAACCGCCACTGGCCAATCATGTCGTAGCAACCGTAACAATGCGCGGGAGGTCTGGCAAGCTTTCGAACGAGGGAAACATGCTGAAGCATTGTGCGTATGGATTGTGCAAATCTGATAACGGTATACTAAAAGTTTGGACGGGGGAGAGGAATTGTTTTCCTTCCAGAAAATCTAAAAGCCAAGGGGAGAAATGACTGGCGTAATCTAGCATCTATGTGCGAGACCCATTCACAACTACTGGTAAATGTTGACATGCTTAACAAAAACACCTATAGGCTATGTGCACAACCGTAGTTTCGAACTTCCGCTTTTGTCAGAAGTCGGCATCTCAGTTTCCGGTCTACGACTGGTCATCCGCATCCACTAATAAACAAACAAGATGAGTGCTGCTGTTGTACGAAAAAAGAGTTCTTAAACACATCTAAGTTTCTAAGAACTGTAGTGGATCTAACGTCCGTTTCACACCCGTTTGCAGTGTGTGTTGCGGTGCAGGAGCGTGCTCTGTTAGTGCGTTCACATCTTATGATGCGTTTGCACAGTGAATAACTGATCCGCGGATGTACAACAAACACACACTTAACAGTTTTATCATTTTTTGCGCGTCACCCAAAATGTCTATTTTGTGCAGCCACTGTGCACGAAGGTTGGTCAGGAAGCTGTTGAAGCTCAAATGGCTGTTAGCGACTTGAAGCTGAGCAAAGTGCCACACAGCAGTCTCCTACGCACCATGTAAACAGGTTAGGGCTTTCACTTTTCACTAATGTGGTACATATAACAGCAGCACAGCGATCGTTTCCACGCCGAATCTATTTCTGCTGTGCTGCAAACGCTGGTGGTCAAAATAATAAAGATTGACCTGAAAATGTAGTAATTTCACCATAAATGCATTTAATTAAATAAAATGTAGTAATCTCACCATAAATGCACATTTAATCAAGGAAAACTACAATTTACTTCAACCAGGCGACAGAATGAACTCGTCTCGATCGTGGAGGTGGAAAAATAAGTTTTGTGACATGCAAGATCTATTGTTTTAAAATTAAAGGTGGAATACCTAAGATTTTTGCATTAAAATATACCAAAATCACAAGGCCAGTGTTATATATTTAGTTAAGATGATAACTTAACTAAATGTTAAATGTCCAATTGGACATTTAACATTATAGGACATTTAACACAACATTGGACATTTAACACATAGCCTATATTGCTTGGAAATATTGACGGTTCTTTGGTCATTATGATAACGTAAAATAAGACGATTAAGAGACAAGACAAAGGCTCACTGACAGACATTAAAATATATTTCAGCATTTTGTTAATCGACGTCCTACTAACGTTAATCTACCACTTACTAAGTAACTTAACCCAATCCGATCGCGGCTCTCCCGGTAATACTGTTATTCCACAAGATTTATTGATAAGCTGTTTGATTTATAATTATTAAGATTATTTTCACATACCCTGCTGTGTATGAACATAGCTGTTCCTCAATTTGTGTTTCCCATTTGAACGGTCCGCGTATGAGGCGCTGCTGCTTGCGCTGGGACTAGTATAACGTTAGGCTTTAACTTCAATTTTTTAAGAAATTATTCTCTAATCCGTTGCATATAAGGTCGTAAATATATCCCTCGAATGCATACTGTAGCTTTTGTCTTGCTCTCTCAGATATTTCCCTTGTTCGCCGAAAATGACTAATTATCTCATTGGGAATGTCTGACACCGGGTGCATCCACACTATAATAGATGGGCCATCCGCGAAAGCTTGACAGGCGTAGCAACAGCAACTAGGGAGGGCGGGGCTTAGCGAAGGGTCAATTGGTTAACAGAAAGTTTCCGTACTTTATATAGTAAATAACTGTGATATAATTTTACAGTAAAATACCGTTAAATTTACAGTTTTTGAAAGTGAAAAAGAACAAATCGTTGTATAATTTACAGTGAAAAAATGTAAATTGACATTCCCACAATTCCCTGTGTGACACTTCACATTTGATGTATTTTTGTTGAAATAACTACGGTTCCTCATAGTTTTATTGTTTTTTTTCTAATCAGTTATGTACATTAGGGTTTTATGTTACATTTAATGTTGTTAAATTAATGTTTATTGCATTTTTTAATTTCACGTGTGTTACCATGATGATGTTTAATGTTTGTGTGAATGACACTGTGCAGCTTCTTTTTATAAGTATTTCTTAAATAAGTAATCACTTATGATGAGCTGTGATTGCTCAAGTAACTCTCATCACTGCTGTGATGATTGATGGTTGTCAGTGTATTACAATAGTCTAAAACAGATATCAATAAGTTGGTAAATAAACATTTTATCAGAAAATAAAATACAGTTTATTACTGTAAATTTTAAGTTAAGTCTGTAAAACCATATTAACGTTCCTACCGTATTTTTAACGGTAAAGTTCTGGCAACCACAGCTGCCGTTTTTTTACCATAAAATTTACGGTTTATTTTTTACAGTGTAACCCAACCAATATGGAGGGAGAAAAACAACTAAAAAGCGTGGGTGGGCAGTGAACCAGTTCCGAACCAGTGCAGCCCTGTGGAAACTTACATCATCCCAAAAGACAACACACCTGAGTTGCCCTGGGCCCTCTACCTGATCTAGAGGAATGAGTGTGTTGTGTAGGGTGTCCAGGAATGTGATCAGATGGGCGGTGTTGTAGGGGCCGAGGGCAGTATGGTGATGGATGACGCCGTGGGTAATCGCTGCACACATTGTGATGTTCCCTCCACGCTGGCTAGGGACTTCAGCGATGGCACACTGGCTGATGATATTCCTTCCCCTTGAACCCAACCTCATCAATGCAGATGAACTGGTGCTCCATCGCAGCCAGCTCCAGCTCCAGAACTCTCTGAAACACACAATATCAGAAATAGACATGGAGTGGTCACTATTGTGAAGCACAATCATTATGATTACAATATTGAAATATGTATAATTTACTGTATACAGTGTTGAGACTATGCATCAATAGTGGGAATCACTTGCACATACGTACATATTGCAATTCTTTGACTCTTTCTGAATTTCGTTAGATTGGCCCCCTGTAGACCTGCTTTATACTGGGATGATTTCTGTGCAAGACACGGTCCAGTGTTGATACGCTGACCCTATCAATATTTTGAAATATGTCATTGTTTTCTATTATTTTTCTTTGTATCTGCTGTAATGTTATGGCGTGGTTTTCTAGGACCATGTTTATGACTTTAGTTTCCTGTTCAGGAGACAGAACACACTCCCGACCACCTTGTGTTGGTAATCTTCAGTTCTTCCTAACAAATAGTAAAATACTGTAAATACAAAGTAGGTTTACATTTCCTAAATACTTGAAACACATTTCCTCACATTTCCTCAAACAAAATATGGATGCAATTGGTCCTGGTCTGCTGTCCGTCATTAATAAGTGCTTATATGCGGGCACTGTTCCTGTTTGCCTTAAACAGGCTGTGAGAACACCATATATTAAAAAACCTAATCTAGATTCCTCATCTCTCTCCAGCTTTTGACATATTTCAAATCTTCCTTTTATTTCAAAGATCAATGAGAAAGCTGTATTGGCCCAACTACAAGCTTTTCTGTCAAACAAAGTAATCAATTAAGTTTTTCAATCTGGTTTTAAAGTTTTACAAAGCACTGAATCTGCCCTTTTAAAAGTCCTACATGATATATATCTTATAACAGATTCTGGTAAACCTCTGGCTCTGGTCCTCTTAGATCTAATTGCTGCTTTTGACATAGTAGACCACAACATTCTTTTGTCACGCCTGGAGTCTTGTGTAGGACTTTGTGGGTCTGTCTTACAGTGGTTTCACTCTTATCTGTCTGATAGATGTTTTACTGTACAGTTAGAACAATATTCATCCTCCATTAAGCAGCTTGGTTGTGCTGTTCCTCAGGGATCAGTCCTTGGGCCTGTGTTATTAGGGCCCGAGCACTAACTGTGCGAGGCCCCATTGAAACTGTTGGGATTATTTTTTTTTTTCGTTACATTTGCTGCTTGGCAGCTCTTTTTTAAAAAACATGGTGTCTTGTTTCATTTTTATGCTGACGATACCCAACTCTACCTCCCCTTGCAACACAATAATGAATCTTCTCTTCAGCTGCTGCTAGATTGCCTGAATGATCTTAAGTCATGGCTGTCAAACAATTTTCTACATTTAAATAGCACCTATTATGCCCCTTTTTACAAGATGTAATATTGGTCTCGGGTGTCCCCAGAATGTATTTGTGAAGTTTCAGCTCAAAATACCCCACAGTTAATTTATTATAACCATTTGAAAATGTCATTTTTGGTGCCTGTTTTAAAAATGACCTGTTTTGGTGCATACAACCTTAAATGCAAATGAGCTACATATCCCCGCCCTGCCTTTGGATGAGGGCGTCACTTGCAGGCCTATGGCAGTCGGTAAGCAGAAGGGCTGAGAGTGAGAGACCTGCTGTTTTGAATGTCATTCAGCCGTACATGTTTGAATCGGAATACATAAATAGATCAGCGCTAGATGATGAAGAGACTTTGGAAGAATAAAACACAAATGAGAATGGACCAGTACGTTTCGGTAATTTGATACATTTATGCACTTATAGAGTTTTAATCTCGTCCCCTTTGAAATTGTGGATGTGCAACACACACACACACACACACACACACACAGACACACACAAACACTAACGTTGGTGCAATTTTTTGAAACTACATACACATACTGTGACAAAGTTTGCTACGTACAAGCGAGATTACATTTATGCGAGGGACCTGTTGCGTCATGTTTAAATTAATTGTCATACAGGTGCTTCTGTGGCAAATGTGAGAAGATGGCTAACTTACAAAACAAGAACATATACAGTATGCAGTTTTAATACAATATCTTTATATATATATATATATATATATATATATATATATTTATAAACGTGTGGTTACACACTATACAAACAAAGTTCAAATTATATACACAGACATCCTACGACGACAACAACTAATGACGCATTTGTTGTTGAATTGGCTGACATCGACTGAAATGACTATTTGCTCAAAAATCATAAAATACACTTACTGTTACTGGAGGTGTCGTTGGATTGCAAACAGTAGACGACGATCCACAGTTGAGGATTAACTTTGAAGCAAGACCTGCTTTCAATTGACCCTTGTTCACAAAACAGTCACTCAAACATAAACTTATTTACGAAGGACAGGCCAGGCGCCACTTAAACTTCCAAAATACAATACATCCACTGTGTTTAAAGTGGCTCTGATGTCGGAAATAAGTGAAAACTACCATGTATGTCATTACATCCCACCCTACAACAGAACACTTATGATTCTAGGAGACATTACCGGTTGTCGTTGAAACAATGGAGGAAGGTGTACAGATCACTGAGGGTGGGATCTATGTCACAACCACACTGTCAATCAAACCCCTTTCTCAATTCTACGTCACAAAGCGTTGAATCTTAGGACAGCTCGTTCTGAGACAGTGCATATGATTTATTGAGATTGTAAAAAAAACACTGGGTGGATTTGTATCATTCTAGGGTGGTTATGCTCACACACTGCCAATATTTATCTTCGAACACCATGTAAAAGTGAATTTCCATAATAGGTGCCCTTTAAATGAAAATTAATCGAGTTTATTCTGTTCGGCCCCAAGGAAAACTGTGTTCTTGACTTTGATTTTGGCCCTCTCACCCCGTACAATACAAAGTGTGCCAGGAATCTGGGATTTCTCTTTGACTCTATAGCTTAAAGTTCGATAAACAGATTTCTTCTGTTGTTAAATCATGCTTTTATCAACTGCGCCTTCTCAGTAAAGTAAAGTCCATTCTATCAAGAAGTAATTTAGAAATAGCTATTCATGCGTTTGTTACTTCTAGGCTTGACTACTGTAATTCTTTGTATGGCATTTCTCAGGCATCAATCTCCCGTCTGAGTTACATGTTGTGGTTATTGTATCTCAAGTACCAGAATTTGTGTGTAAACAATTGAGAAAAACTGTTACACGCTTTACGAGTCTCTAACGCAGTTTAACGCTTGACACATGGAGGATAAAGCATGCTATTTACTCTCACCGGTTTCGGCTTCATCATAGATTCTGTGTTTTCTTGAATCCGACCATGTCATTCGACTCCTCGTTCACATGATTAGCGAAATCAGTGTTGTCACCTAGCTAAAGCTTCATACACATCTCTGCTAACGTGTGGGGTGTTTGTCACGACGTCACACATGCTGCTGTCAGTCACAGTACTGTAAATCTCAAACATGCGAGAGCTCACTTATGGTGTTAAAGCATGTTATTACACGGCTCTGTGGAGCGCTTGATTCTGATTGGTCAATCGCACATCCAGCGGTGTATTATTCTCCGATAACAGCAGAAACACCCCAGATAGCAAACTAACATTGAATCAACGTGGAAATATGACATTGAATCAACGTTGATCTGACATAGTTTTGCTCATCGAATTAACGTTGAACCAACGTCAGACGTGTCATTCTTTCAAAACTAACGGAAAATCAACTTGAAATCAACGCGTTGTTTCAACGTTATGAAAGCAAACTAATTTTCGATTTTCATTTAGCTTTGAAGAATGCCGCGTCTGACGTTGGTTCAACGTTAATTCGATGAGCAAAATCAACGTTGTTTCAATCTCATGAGAGACGTCGTTTCCACGTTGATTCAATGTCAGTTTGCGTCTGGGACACTCATCCGGCTCACTGAAGACATCAGCTACACACTCACTAGGAACAGCTTTTCTGTGTAATAAGTTTTATGACCGTTAAATGTCCGTCTAGTTTGATCTTGCCGCTGAAACGGCTATCTCCGCGCAAGCTTTGCGTTTAAAGAGATAATAAAACATTTCAACTCAGATCAATATTTCTTGGCTAATTATTTACTTAAGTATCCGTGTAATAAGCGGATAATCTACATCCAGCTAGACCGCCGGTTGTTATCTCAGAATAAACCCCTTCAGGTGTGTGTGTGTTATCTCAGAAAAAACCCCTTCAGGTGTGTGTGTGTGTGTGTTATCTCAGTATAAACCCCTTTTAGGTATGTGTGTGTGTGTGTGTGTGTGTTATCTCAGAATAAACCCCCTTCAGGTGTGTGTGTGTGTGTGTGTGTTATCTCAGAATAAAACCCCTTAGGTGTGTGTTATCTCAGAACAAACCCCCTTCAGGTGTGTGTGTGTGTGTGTGTTATCTCAGAATAAACCCCCTTCAGGTGTGTGTGTGTGTGTGTGTGTGTCCTGATCACCCTGCCGGGTTTATTCTGAGATAAGGACCGGTTGGATGCACATTATCCCACATATAACACACAGGCGTCGAGCTCATCACATAGGATCTGTGTGTGTTTCCCTCTCTCTCTCTCCCTGATCAGTCCTTTACAGACCCCACCCGACCCGACCCGATCGACCTCAACCCTCCCCTGTAAAAGTGCGACCCGCGCGACGCCTGGATGATCCTCAGCCCAGACTGTCTGCCAATTAGAGAAATTAGCCCAGTGAAAGAGAGGCACACTTACGCCATGCGGCCCACATGCGGCTCCAGCTCGGCCATCTGCTGGCCACTGCTGACCGCTTCACTGCACAGCCGAAGAGTGGTGGAGACGTGGAGGACAGCAGACACTAAACACTAAACATCTCCAGTTACACAATTCGGCTTCACTTGATCTCTATAGTCCCGTCTACACATTCTAACTATCAGTAACTTTGCAACTCCAGGTCAACTAGTGTCATTTGAGTGTTAGTACACACTAAAAAATAGTTTTAACCCAAATTTGGGTCAAATATGGACAAACCCTGTCATTGGGTTAAATTCTTAAATTAAATTTTTAAGCCAGCCTTTGGGTTTGTCCATATTTGACCCAAAATTGGGTGATTTTTAGAGGTTTATACAATAAGTTGACATGCGGTTGCAAAGTTATTAATAGTTAGAATTATTTGAAACAATCTATATTGTTAAAAGCGCTATATAAATGAAGGTGACTTGACTAGAATGTCTAGAGTAAACTCACAGTTTAAATATTACAGTAAAACAAACTACACTCTAAATAACGCTGGGTTGATTTAACCCACATTTGGGTCAAATATGGACAATCCCAAATGTTGGGTTAAAAATGTCATTTCAAATTTTCAGCTTCAACTTTCACTTTCAACTGTAATTTTTTTAAATTACATTTTTAACTCAGCATCAGGTCGCAGTTGTAAATGAGAACTTCTTCTCAACTGATTTTACCTGGTTAAACAAAGGTTAAATAAATAAAATAAAAAAATTGGGTTTGTCCATATTTGACCAAAATTTGGGATGAGACAACCCAGCATTTTTTAGACTGTAAACTCAATGTAATGCATGTTTTTGTCATACGTAAATAAAATGATCAGATGTCTGGACTTAAAAAATCATGGCACAGTTTATTATTAATTAACTACTTATTTGAATTTATTTAAATAAATGTATGTTTATGTTTTTAAAAATGCACTTTTTAAATTGCTCAGTTTATCGTGAAAACAGTTAAATTTGTTCAGTATAAACATGGTTAAATATGGAAGATTCAGGAGTTAAATAAAATGCAAAACAATCTGTATTTGTTGTGATAAATATATAAACCTGGTTATTGAGTTTAAAACATCTCTGGTTACTGGTGTAACCTATGTTCTCTGAATAGGGAACGAGATGCTGCGTAGCTTATGACGCAGTGGGAACGCCTTCTGGGTGTGCCGATTGTCTGATGCCCTTATAGAATCCCGCCAATCCTATTGGCTGATGGCGCAGCCACGCCCTTTGACGCCCATGCGTCATCATATCATATTAGCGCGCGCGCCATCCGCTCCTCAGATTTCTCTGCCGAAAAGGAACCTGTTGGCAGCGCAAGGAGCTTGGCAGCGAATGCAGCGTCTCGTTCCCTATTCAGAGAACATAGGTTACACCAGTAACCAGAGATGTTCTCTTTCATAGGTTCACTCAACGCTGCGTAACTTATGACGCAGTGGGAACAATATACCAAACTCGCGAAGCTACAGTGCTGCCGAAACTAAAAACAATAACATATAACACGTTCAACTGGTTCAAGCAGACAAAACCTGGGAACTTGGAGTCGTATAAAGATCCAAATTGTAGAATTTGACAAAAGTGTGCGGAGAGGACTATCCTGCCGCCATTCAAATGTCCTCCAGGAGAGCACCTGTAAAAAGGGCTTGAGAGGAAGCCACACCCCTGGTGGAATGTGCCCTGATGCTAAGAGGTGAAGGTAAACCGCACACCTCATAAGCCAAAGAAATAGCGTCTGTGACCCAGTGGGAGATTCTCTGTTTCAATGCGGCAAACCCGCGGCAGCCAGCACCAAAACACACCAAGAGCTGGTTGGATTTCCTCCAGCCACTGGAACGATCCACATACATCTTCAACGCCCGGACTGCGCAAAGCAAGTTAAGCTTTCTGTCCTCTTCAGACCCAAAAGGAGGAGGGTGGAAAAAACGAAGGTTAACAACCTGAGAATGAAATGCTGTGGACAAAACCTTAGGCACATAACCTGGTTTTGGTCTCAAAAACACTCTGACCAAGCCTGGAGCAAAATCAAGACATGACTCGCTAACGGAAAAGGCCTGCAGATCTCCAACTCGCTTCAACCCCACACATAAAAGCAGACACTAATCTTACTTTGCCCATATGAATCTCGTCCGATTCTCTGTGAGCAGCAATAGCGGCAACATAAACTCTCAAGGTAGTAGCCGCCGCCCCCGAGGCAAACTTTTTCCGTAAGAATTCCATCACTGAACCAACTGGACAGTTGACTGGGTCCAAAGAGTGTACTGAGCACCAAGAAACAAAAACTACCCACTTAGAGGAGTACAACTTTCTCGTGGAGGGAGCCCTAGCATTTGCAATGGTTTCCTGGACATCAGCGAGAAGACTAAAGTCCAAAGCAATATCCTGCCCTGAAGTTGGAACAACAGATCCTCCCTGACCAGAATCTCCCAAGGTGGGAGTTCCAAGAGGGGAATCAGCTCTGAAAACCACGGCTGGGAGGGCCAGAATGGGGCTACCAAGAGGAGACGAACTCCGCTCTCTCTCACCCTGGAAAGAACTGCCTGAATTTGCTTGACCGGCGGGAAAGCATAAAGTCTCCGTCTCGGCCAAGGGTGAGCGAATGCGTCTATCCCCAGAGGTGCTGGGGGGCTCAAGGAGAACCAAAGAGGGCACTGGGTCGACTCCTGGGATGCAAAGAGGTCCACCTCCGCCTCTCCGAACACTTCTCAAATTAGAGCTACTGTCCGATGGTTAAACGCCCATTCCCCCAACCTGAGTTTCTGCCTCGACAGAAAATCTGCTGTGAGGTTCAGGGCTCCCAGAACATGGACTGCCCTCAGTGACAGGAATCTGCCCTGAGACCAAAGGAGAAGGCAGCGCCTTCTGTCCAACGTGCACCTGCATAAAAATGCACCTATGCTGACCCCTTTCTGAAGGAAAAGAGGGTCCCGCCAAATTGAGAGCGCGTGGAGGCAGCTGCGCGACACCTTCAATAGGCGGAAAGCTGGTCCTGTGGAACAGCCTCGTGTTCCACAAGGAGTAAGCCAAGGGGAAGCACCAGAGATGCTGCAGCCATGGGGCCCAGCAGCCTACGACAAGTGCCCACAGAAACATGATGACCGAGTGAAAAACGGGCCAAACATGTCAGAAGGCTGGAAATTTTGGCAGGAGCCAACCGGGCCTGCATCAGAACCGAATCCAAGCACACCCCTAGGAAGACTGCGCTTAGAGCTAGGGCAAGAACACTCTTCTCCATGTTCAACCTCAGGCCAAGAGACTGAATGTGACGAGGGACAAGGTCCGTGTGGTGAGTCACTAATTCCTTGGAGTTGGCTAAAGGAGCCAATCGTACAGGTAATTGAGTATCTGGATGCCCTGGAGCCGCAAGGGCAGCAATGCCAGAGCAGCATCCATACACTTCGTGAAAGTTTGTGGAGCTAGGGCAAGACCAAAGGAGAGGACCTTGTACTGGTATGCCTTCGCCCCGAAGGAGAACCTGAGAAACCTCTTGTGTCGTAGCACTACCTGAATATGAAAATGTGTATCCTTCAGGTCTATGGTCACAAGCCAGACCCCTGCTCAAATTTGAGAGATGATAGCTTTGAGCGTCAACATCTTGAATTTCCCCTTGTAGAGACAAAAATTCAGTCGGCGCAGGTCCAGTATTGGACGCAGACCTCCGCCCATTTGGGGACCAGGAAGTAACAACTGAAGAGGCCCTGCTCAATCACCTCCGGAGGAATCTCCTTTATGGCTCCTTTGAGTAAACGGGAGGAAATTTCCTGCAGTAGAACAGAAGCCTCTGTCGACTACTGTTGGGCATACTCCATTGAAGCAGGGGGGCGGGCGACAGAACTGAAGTGTGTAGCCAAGCCGAATTGTGCGGAGGACCCAGGGTGAAACCCCTGGTAGACGCTCCCAAACTGGAAAGAACCGAGAGAGAGGAGGTGGAGTGGTGCAAGGCAGCGGACATATCCGAAATGGGGTGATGTGTTGGCTCCCGGAGCGATCCAACGTGCGATCCAACGTGATCCAGTGATCCAACGTGAAGGAAGGCTGTTGACGTCCTGACACGTACAGGGGAGAACCATTTCCTGATTGGCAAAAACCAACGGGTCCATCTGCTGCTGAGAGAAAATGAAAGTGTCTCCTGCGGGAGCGAAATGAATCGGGTGAGTCGAGAGGGAGGGAAAAAAGCTGAGCGTGTCTCCTTCCTCCTGCACTAGACGGTTTGTTGAGGGGTGGCTGCACTTCGGGACACGCAGGGTGGCGAAAGTGGCCGGTTTAGAAAAGGAGAGTGAGTGAGAGGTGGGCAGAAACGCATGCGCGGTCTGACCAACCTTGTGGATCGAGAGAAGCTCTCCTTTTCCTGACCTGCGGGTGAGGAACGATTTAAGGAGGCCGAGCGAAGGGTTTGTTAGACCGCTTCAGCTCGAGGCGCTTATGGGGCCGCTGGCGAGTGAACGGGCGACCACGGGCTCCCCAGACCGTAGCGGGTGGGGGATGAGCCGAGCCACATCTCCTGACGACAGGGAGAGATGAGAAGCCAGCATGTCCTCAACTGCTGGGATGGCGGGATAACCCTGCTCCACAGAACCAACAAGGTTGGTGAAGTCAGCGGCTGCCGCATTAAGCTTTTGCGTTCACACTACACGTGACCAAGCGACACGATACCATTCATTTTCAATGGTGAGCGGGCGACTTCCGGCGACACGCGCGACAGCGACCGTTGGCGACTGGTGGGGCATGTCCAGTGACGCAATAAAGTTGAGAAATGTTTAAATGTATGCAAATGTAGAGCGATACGAAACCCAATTTTCACGAGCGAAACCCAATAGGAGTGAAGTCAGTGGAGCGCGTCACTCTTCAGTGCTGAGTCTGACCAAGGCAAGTGGCAAGTTGAACAAGAAGCTCATTTTAGCAGTCAGAAACTGTCCTATAATGTATGATATATCTCCGTGAACATACAGTGGTGTTCACCGTACTGACTCCGTGAGACGGAGGGAGAGAAAGGGCATAGCCCGTCTGCTCAAACTCCATATCCTAGAGCTCTAATGTTACATCCGAGCCCCAGGTCGTGGATTCAAATGAGGCCTCAGCGGCCTCGGGAGCACGACGAGGGGGGGGGAGGGGGGGCGAATGACTCTTCTCAAACAAGGCTTTAGGATTGGCGTGATTCTATAAGGGCTTCAGACAATCAGCACACCCAGAGGGTGCTCCCACTGCGTCATAAGCTACGCAACGTTGAGTGAACCTATGAAAGAAAACACATTCAGTTTATTAGTACTATTACAGATATTTTATTTATTTATTTATTTATTTATTTATTTTTATCAGACTCTTTTATTTACGTATGATTGACAGATATGAGTCACATTATGTCTATTAGTTTGTTAGAACTTTGTAATTCAAAAGGGTTAAACATATATGCAGTTTTATTTATTGTTTTTTCATAATTTTAATGTAAAATCTCCCTTTGAACATGCACTGACTGACAGTAAGTAATGAATGTCTCATCTCTGTAATAATCTCAGTATTTGAACAGATTGGTGATGAATTGGAGTGAAACGCGTTACTCTTATATCAGGAGTGAAACACGAGGAAGAGAATCTCCAAAGAAGTGTGGACGTCTTCTGACTCATGAATGCATAACATTCCAGAACAATCATAACATCAGTCTGCGGTCCTCTGTCCTCTGCCGATGACGAAGCGATTTCAGTTTTTATTGAATGTATCATTTATTCAGCAGTAATGCTCAGAAGTCTGAGGCCGCTCGTGAAATGTTTTTATTTGCTTTATTTCTTTCAAATAAAAAGATGAACAGGATTTGAGACAATCCAAAGAGCCTAGTGACCTTGACATAGTGCATTATATCTTTAAAAAAATCTTAATTATTTGATGACATTGTTTTTTTTTTTTAATTCGTTTTTGAAAAAAAAAAATGAATTTTGTTAGTTACAATAAAAAATTTAAAAAATACATTGTCACAACAGAAAAAATATGTTCTTCCTCAGTGTTGAAACCTGGTTGAAACACTCTCTGCTCAGTGTTTCTGTCTCGTTTTCCAGCACTAATATCCAAACATTCTTAAATCAAGAAACATTTACTAGAGAAGATATTATCAAGTCTTGTTTTTTAAGGTTTGCCTTAAAACAAGAAATAATATTTGCTAGTGAAGTCAGGGAAATGAATAATAGATAAACAAAACAGGCAAAATTGATTTTTAAAATATATTTATAGATACTTTTTCTTGCTTAAGTGCAAACTTTAAACTTTTAAGTTTAAAGACATTTCATGTCCTTTTAGGAATGTTAAAAAAGCAAAACACAAACACTCCCAGTCATAATTAATTGGGTATGAGAACGATTGTATAAGATTCACTCTTGGGCTTTAACCCGTTTCATGTTGTTGTTTGGTTTCCCTTTTCTCCCAGCCGTGCCGGATGATACCCGTGTGTGTCAGGTCAGTGTTCAGAGCTGGTATGTGTGTGTGTGTTCAAACCCTGCAGACAGGTGTCTGAGACGCTCTTCAGTTTGACCTGCTTTTTCTCCCCCACCACTGGCCTAGGCACAGTATAACACACACACACACACACACACACACCAGTCCAGGTCTGGATCTAGGTCACAGAGGTGTGTGTGTGTGTGTGTGTGTGTTGGGGAGGGGTCTAATTGGGTTGGGACCAGATTGCTCATTACGAGCCCATCCAAGCAAAAGTCCACTGGTGTTTTCAGTGATCCAACCATCTGTTTTTCTTTTACTCAGTTGTTCAACTCTTTTCAGATTGTCTATGATCCTCCTTTGTCTGCTGGAGGTGTTGATGTGAACGTTTGCGCCCAAAAAAGCTTCCAGTGTCCTGATTGGATCACCTTCAACTAATCCTGACAGTCACATGATTAGAGCCAGATGCCGATTGGCTGGCTGCTGCTCCTCAAAGGTCTGGCGCAGCCGAGCGTGGGCAGTGTGTGTTACGGTGGTCAACGAGTGTGAGAGTCAGAAGATCTGCTGTTGGACTTTATGGAAACAGGAGAGAAACCAGACGAGATGGCTGAGTGAAGCTCAGTGGGACACAGAGATGACCTGACCAAAGACAGAGGATCCAACAGCTTCACCAATGTGAAGTGAGTCCAATGTTATTATTATTATTGATAGGAAACATGTTGTGATCTTCAGGTCTGGTGTTGGATGGATGATGTATTCTGTGTTGAGGTGTAAGTGGATAAAGTGTAAGTTTGTGTGAATGGCTCCATCACTGGCATTATTTTGAATGGGGTTTGAATTTGGTATGGTCACTAAGAAAACATTTTATTATAATTTACTTGAAAACTTTAATACTGAAAAATCATCAACATCAAGTGAGTTTTTGCTTGTGGAGTCAGAGAAGTAATCTTGTTTTCCCTTTGAAAAAGTTTAGATTTCTTTATTCACCCTTCTGGCCTACAGACTCAATTACAGGGCTAAGTGTGTAACGACATAGACTACATTTACTCACAAGAATACACTGTATTTCTCATAAACGTGGAGTTGGTACACACCACTGCTATTGTCATCTGCAATTAGTCATCTGATAGTTGTATGTGGTTGTCGAATTCTGAAGAAAGTTCGTTCATCTCTGGCCTCAGGGCTGGTTCACAGTCACAGTGTAAGAATACAGTATATGCTATCATGTGTTGCAACACACACTTACAGTATATTGTATTATGCAAGGTGTGTATTGCATGTTTGGAGACCTGAGAGGAAGTGTGTGTATGGCTAAAGACGCATTTCGCTTTTTCTTTAGAACTTGAACTAACCAATAAAGCAAAAGGAGAACCAAAGCAACCCGAACCAAAGGAGAACATACCAAACCGAAAACCAAGCGAGTGACGACTGAAGGATTGAAGATGAAGCTGGAAGCGTGTCTCGAGGACTTGAGCGAGTGGAGGGAACTGGACTTCGCCATGAACTGCACATATATTGTCCAGGACCAGGCGTGCGAGCCGAGCTTTGGGCTCCCGAAGGCCATGACCTCCATCCCACGAAACCTCACCTTCCAGTACAGCGCCGACAACCAGGTACGCATTCCAAGTTCTCAGTTCCCCCCGTCCCCCATCCCCAGTCCCTAGTCCCCAGTCTCAGTCCCACGTCTCCAGTCTCAGTCCCCAGTCCCCAGTGCCCAGTCCCCAGACCCTAGTCCCCAGTCCCCAGGTCCCAGGTCCCAGTCCCCAGACCCAACTATTTTCTATTTTAATATATTTTAAGATGCAATTTAAAAGTTTTGGGTAAAAAATAAATAATAAAGTGAAATGCTTTATTGTGTGTGATTTGCAAGTTTGATTTATTTTAAGACATGTAAGCTGAAGATCTAAAATAAGTTAAAATGGTTGGTTCAACTGATTTAATTGTCTTATTTTTATATATAAATGAGCTTAAATGTTAAGTAAACAGAACTAAGATTTGTTTTGATCTCACATGGCCTGCACTGTGTTGGATTTACTTAAAAGATATATGCACCATTTTTGCGTCATACTTTTTAAGTAATCCGTAATCATTTAATTAAGTAAATTTTTAACTTGGAATAATTTTACATAAAATAAACTTAAATATTTTAGTTCACGTGACATTCTTTACTTAAAAATATATGTAACGTGATGCATACATTTTTAAGTAAAGAATGTTGCGTGAACTCAAATAATTAAGTACATATAACAAAGATTTTCTTGTTAATTTTAAGTAAAATTATTCCAAGTTGGGATTACTTAAAAAGTATGGTGCATATATATTTTAAGTAAATCCAACACATCATTTTTTAGAGTGTGGTCGCTCATCTAACATGTTTCAGAGAACATTCAGAAGTAATATTCCAATAAACCAATGGAATGCTTGCGTTACACTTTACTTAAAGCCTTTATGTAAAAATGTATTCATCATGTACATAATGCATTATGGATAATTGTAACCAAAGTTAAAATGCATTGTAATATTTGCAGATTTCTCGTTCTATCTGAAACTGTCGTGATATTATGCATTATATTTTCTAAAAGTGTAACAATGTATTATAAGTGTGGTTACAATTATTCATGAGATAATACCATGCATTATAATGTGCACAATTAATACATTAAAGTAAAGTTATGTAAAGTGTTACCAAAAGGTTTTAAAAACGTTTTGAAGATTCAGAAGTAACAGTTTTATAACATTCTTAGAACATGTTTATGTTGGCTGGTCATGCTGTCATTTAAAAAAGTCCATCATGACGGTGTTTTGTTGTGTATGAGTTAATCTCAGCACTTGAAGTCCAGGTCCATGAGTGGGATTGTTCATTAAAGTGTCCGATGACGGAAACGGCTGGTTTGGTTTGAGTAGTTGAGTAGGTCAGTGTGACGATGACAGAGGATCTAATCACACACACACACACACACTCTCTCTCTCTCTCTCTCTCTCTCTCTCTCTCTCTCTCTCTCTCTCTCTCTCTCTCTCTATCTCTGTGTGTTGGATGTCACTAGTTCTCTTGCTGGACTCGACTTGTGGCGTATGGTGTGTGTGTCAATGTAAGGTCATGTTACACGGCTTTCTGGAGTGTTTGATTCTGATGTTTAAAGGCTCTTATTCTTCGGATAAAACAGTAAACAAAATCACAATAAATGATCACCCTGTAGAGGTTATTTTGGGTTGATAATCGATTGATTGTTAATTATTTCTTGGTTACTTTTGATGGCAGCTTATTTAGCATTTTTTGTAATACAATAAGATTGCTGCAGTTTATGGAAGCTTGTTTTTTGGCACAGAATTGCAACTTTTTATATCAGAATCAATCAGAAAGTCAGAAAGTTGCAATTGCGTGTTTTTGACTCTTTTTTTTTACTTTTTTGCGTGTTTGTATCTCACAATTCTGAGAAAAGATGCTTTTGATTGATACACAACACTCTAGAAAATGCTGGGTTATTTTAACCCAATTTTGGGTCAAATATGGACAAACTCAAACATTTGGTTAAAAATTTAATTTGAAAATGTATCCCAATGGCTTTGTCCATATTTGACCCAAAATTGGTTTAAAACAGCCCAGCATTTTTTAGATAAAAAGTTGCAATTACCTTTTTTATTGTGTGTCGGAAACAATCAAGCTTCTATGTTAGTGTTTGCAGTCTCCATCATCTCTTGCCCGTGTCACTCGGCCTTTGCTGTGGTTTCTCTGCGTCGGCTTCATGCGTTTCTTCGCTCTTGTGTTCGTCTTTTGCATTCGATCCAGTTTCCCTCCTTCGCAGGTGAAAGTCAGTTCCTCTTTCTAAAGCTCTTTGCTCTTTTTATATCCTGTCACACTGAAGGTGTGAACTTGTGGTCATGAGCTCATAAACACACACACGCACAAACACTGGACGGCCCGTGAATGTGCAAAGATAAAACAATACGTGTGAAAAATATTCGGCTTCTGATGAGACCTCAAGATCAGCAAGACATTAAAACTGTGTGTGTGTGTGTGTGTGTTTGTGTGTGTATATACAGTATAGTATGTATGTGTATATATATAGGAATTCTATATAGCCATGTATCTTTATCTATCTTTTCTTGTAAGTGCTTCTTTTAACATGATTCTCATTAGCCGCATAATGAAGCTTTCGGGCCACATTCAATCGCTTCTTTCTCTTCCCCTTTCACACACTCTTTCATGTCTCACGTTCATATTCTCACTGTCATCTTTTATCACACATTGAGCCTCTTTTATTCAAGCAGAATCAAGCAAATCGTTGAATCCAGCGCCTGTCCCGATGGACGAGAGCGAACAGCAGATTCTGTATCTCACACACACTCGAGAGGAATCGATCACACACTTCCTATTCCTGGCCGCTGATTCTGTGAAAAGCTTTGCTCTTAACTGTCATTGACGTTTGCCTCGGACAGAAAAACCCAGTGGTCAGTTCCTGGAGGGCCGACAGCACTTTTTTATTGCAAGGAAAAATGAAAGCTTTTTAGGGATGTTGGAAAGCCAGTCTCAGGGTGACGAGATGCAGTCACTCGCTGATGGGTTTTTGTGATGCATACGCACATAGTTTCTGTGTTTGTGAAAGTCTGCGTATTAATGTGTCGTCGGTGCGCAGTGTGTTGTTGTAGGGAAGAACTGAAACTCTCGAATGATGTCTGATGTGTAACTTAAACTAAATGTGTTTTCTTTGTCTTGTTTTTCCAGTGCAAATCTCTAAATGTTTTTTAAATTAAATCCATGTACATTTACTGGAGAAGCAATTAAAGTAATTTTAATTTTTTCATTGTTTATTTTCCGGGAACTAACTCGTCACAATATTCCTCATTATAATAATTCATATGCAGAATAAAGGGGCAGGGCCTGGTTGAGTTAGTTAGTAGTGTGTTAAACTGGAGGTTGTGGAAAGGGGTGGGACATTTCCCAAACACACTCGAAGCGCTCGGCCAATCACAACACACTACTCCAGCCGACCAATCAGAGCACAGTGTGCTTTCAGAAAGAGGGGCTTCATAGAGACAGGAAGTAAACAGAGCGTTACTGACAGACTGAGAAGAGACGAGCCGCAACAATGGAGAATAATCAACATTTACTATTCAAACCTGTTCTAGTAGAGCCTGAAACATCATCACGGCTTGCAACTTATTCTTAGTCTACTCTACTAATTCTGTAATGAAAGCTAGTAGACATGAGGTGCAACTAGTCAACAGAATTTTTTAAAGAGACCATCAAAATAAAGTGAAACCGAGTTTTTAAAGAAAAGCAAGACAATCTTTGTTTGCAGTGTGTTAACGAGCAACAGGCAGAATGGCACGCAGTCATGCATGTAAGCGTGTGTATAAACGAAGCGTGCCTCCCGAGCGGGGGCACGTGGCAGATGGGGTGATCTGTGACTCAAATGCACAAACACTTATAGAATCTCAGGCAAAGGAAGTAGGTTAAGCTCGACTGATTAACTTTCGTTTGGACCTGGATCCTCGGACAGCTGCGGGGTGTTGGGTTAGCGTGGTGCCGCTGGCCTCGTCCGAGAGTGACACACACACACACTCACCCCCTCCTCTGACTCCATAAACCCTCTCTGAGCGGTTAATCACTAAAGAACAACCAATTAGTCACGCAACGCTAACGACTCACAATTCTTCTGTCAGTGCAGCTCACGTCTAAGTGACCGTCCCTGTACTTATTGCAATCCATGATGTCTTTATCCTGCAGTAATTTTGTATTTTTCAGTGTTTCTGTGTAGTTTTCCAGCACTAATATCTAAAAATTCTTTAAGAATGAGAAACAAGCCAAAAGCACTAAGTATGCGGGTTGGTTGTGAGCTGGTTGTTCGGGGCCGTGACCCCCACGCCACACTTTGACCCATTTTACAGGCCGGTTTCTGCGCTCGACAGCGTCGAGTGTCGACCACCTGCTCCAGTTTCTCTTCTGCCTCTTTTTAAGACATTGTTTGTCAATACCAGACAACTTTTGCCAGCAGGGTCATTGGGGTCAGGCTTATTGAGGACAGCTGTATGTTTCCAGGTCAGGCTCCAAGTAGAGCAGGGAAAGTATAAGTCTGTTAACTCGTTAGTGTGCTACCTTAGGTCACCTATGACGTTTCCTACAGGTCATCTCCATTGAATTCAGTGTATCATTAATGATTTATGTGCTGACTCACAGTCTGCTTCTCTCTGCAGGTGACCGGTGTGTTCAGTAAAGAGTACATCCCTCAGGGCACGAGATTCGGACCTCTTCAAGGGGTCGTCTACACCAAAGACAATGTGCCCCTTCATGCCAACCGGAAGTACTTTTGGAGGGTAAGTGACTTCATTACTGCACTAATCCTTCAGGGACACCGTTTCTGCTGAAAAGCTGCTAAACCGGTCACGACTTTCCCGAGAATTTTAGCAGAAAGGAGCCGGAAGCTTAAACATCCAAGCAAGAATACATACCATGACGCCTTGGCTTCTTCGACACGATCGTGTTTCCTTTAAACACACGCCTATGTTTAGACACATGCATGCATTGAATAAGTAGTTATTCCTATTGTTCTTTTAAGGGCTTGTTTGGAAAACACAGAGGAAGCTCTGAGAGCCGTTTCCTGTTTGCTGTAGATTCCTCTCCGTTCTCAGAGGCTTTACTCCAAGTGTGCCTCTTTCGAAACCATTCGTCAAAAACACAACGATAGCGCAAGTCTTTGGTTTGTGGCCAGGTTTTAGAGAAGTCGGGATTCCTGCACAGACAGGGACGCACGCACACACACACACATCACTTTCTTTTCAGTTCTTTGTGTTCTCATATCAGCATGCATCTAAGTGAACTTCAGTCTCTTTATCTCTCTGCCAAGGTCACTAGATCTGCCTGTGTATGTGTTTGTTTATATGCATGGTGTGCGTGTGTGTGCGTGTCGCTTTGGGCTTTCCTAGTCTGAGCTGTCCTTTCCTTTCTCCGTTTCCTGTAAATCCTTTCAAACTTCCTCTTGCCATATAGAATTGCAATGACGCATCGTGTCACGTGACCGAGGGCAGGAGGACGGATGTGTCCATGTGGGTGAAAGTGTGTTTGTGTTTATGAGTCTTCAAGGGTGTGACTGGTTAAAGGAGCGTCTGTGATAGTGGAGATGTCATGCCTCGGCACGTCTGCACAGTGAATTCCCCCACACACAACTGAGAACGAAAGTGGGAGGAGTCAAGGGCAGAGCCTGAGCATGTGACTGGCAGCATGTGTGGAGCGTTATAAAAAGCCTGACATCATTGACACACAAAGTTAGTCACACATCTTCAGCAGGACAAGCCACACACACACTTTCACAGGTTAGGAGACACAGAGGAGTTGATATAAAAAGCTGTTTATCAAGCATTCTGTTCATGGCAGAGGTAAAGAACCTTTAGTAACGACTGATTCACAGCTTTAAAGAGTGATTTTAGTGTTTAACGGTAATGGTTTTGACACCTGCAGACTCAAGCCTTCATGTTTTCCTCTCTCTCTTCATCCAGATCTACAGTGGTGGGCACTTACACCACTTCATCGATGGCTACGACGTCCAGCGCAGCAACTGGATGCGGTTCGTTAACCCGGCACGCTCGGGGGCCGAACAGAACCTGGTGGCCTGTCAGAACGGCCAGGAGATCTTCTTCTACACGCTGCGGCCCGTGGAGCCCGAGCAGGAGCTGCTGGTGTGGTACAGCCCCGAGTTCTCCCAGAGACTGTGTGGCCAGCCGGTGCAGCCCGACCGCCTCAAGCCAAGTGAGTCACGCTGGGACTGTCCCACCGCCGGCTCGGGGATGGAAAACTGGATGTGCTTTGATGCATATAGGGGCTTTTGCTTTTCCTCCTGTGTCTTGATTGTGTTTTTTCTTGCTGTCTTGAAGCAATATGATTAGTCACATCAGTTACCTTTGTGTTTTCCCGGAGTCTTTCCTTTCCTCAGTATATAGTGGGTTTCTTCCCCTCTTTTGTTTTTCTTCTTATATATCTTTATTCTAATATTAGTCATGAGTCACATCAGCTACCTTTGTGTTTGCCCTGAGTGTTTCATCAACATTAGGCGACTCCTTTAACCCATTTGAACTGAAATTCACAAATAATTCCAACGAATCGATCATTGGACATATGCGTTGCGTTCTTTTATGCCTCTAACTAAAAACAAAGTTGGCTTCAAATTTTTTTTATGTAATTTTCCCAAATACTTCCAAGGAATCGGTCATTGAACGAAACATGAAATTTTAAAGGCTAAATGCTTGTTATTTACAACTTTGAGAGTCGTTTTTGACAGTGTAAGAGTTCAGTAATTAGCGGGCACCCTCAGATCTTCTGCGCACACTAGTAATATTGACATCCAAAATACATATGGGAGGTTGTTTGATATTTTTGTCATATACAGTCAAACCAGTATTAATTGCTATCCTAACTTACGTAAATGAACTATCATATCCTGCACTCACTAGTAAAAATAATAATATAAAAAAAGGTTACACTTTATTTGGATAGTCACTTTAGACATTCTACTAACTATAAGTAACTTTTCAACTACATGTCAACTAAGTGTCTTTAGAGTATTAGTAGGCTGTAGTAGACTGTCAGTAGACTGTTAGGTTAGGGTTAGGTGTTAGGGTTCAGGTTAGGAGAACAAGTTGACTTGTAGTTGCTAAGTTACTTACAGTCAGTTGAATGTCTGTTGGGGGACCAACAAAATAAAGTGTTAGCTGATATTAAGCAGACAGTCTACTAATCCTCTAATGATAGTTAGTTGACATGTAGCGGCAAAGTTACTTGTAGTTAGTTGAATGTCTAAATTGGACTATCAAAATAAAGTGTTACCTAAAAAAATACTGTATATATGCTGTCTGAATAATTTGATGACTGTATAGATGTACTTTCTTTACATGGCTGAAATGAGCTTTGTGATATTACACCACTAATAGGAGCATACTGTTAAATGTTTACTGAAAATTATCTCTATATGTAAAGAACAGTAAGTCAGGGATTCATTTGAGACTTGAAAACATGAAAGCCACAACATGAAAGTGACTGTCAATGAGCCTGATTGTGTATGAATGTGTGAGGTCTGTGAGTGTGTGCGGATGTTTATGACAAAACACTGGACATTTCTGTCTGAGTAGATGTCATGCGATAGCACCTATATCACACTGACACTGTTGTCTTATTCACTCCTTGGAATGCATGTATTTGTGTTTCTGTGCGTGCTGTGCGTGCATTAATGTTTGCTGTTGTTAAGGACCATTACCTGAGTCATGTCGACACGCATACGCTTCTCTCTTGTGATGCTTTTCCTCAACAATTACACCTAAATGTCCCTCTTTAGGAAGTCATGCGCCGTGAAGAACATCAGCCTTTCTTAAAAACTCTTTTTAATTTGGATCATTCAGTCCCCTTTAACCCGTTATTTTTCTTTTGTGAGCGTAAAAGAAATCTGTATATTCAGTTTTGCATCATATCGCTCTTTTTGCTGGACTTTGGCATATCAAGTCCTTCTTCAAATCTGCTGATATTTAGTCTAATTTAAAACACGGTGAATGTCAACCGCTTCCATTCGCCCGTGTTCCTCCGGGAAACGTATTCATACACATTTGACAGTTCGGAGTTTCAAATATCCATTTTCGCTTTCCTCACGGTAGTTAGGAAATGCCTAGACGATGCCTGTAAATGTTGCACCAGATTGGGTTTGAGGAACCAAGCTTCGACCACAAGGGTTATAATGTGTTGGTGTAATCTTCCCACTGCTGTGTGACACACTCGGGCCTTGAACCACTCTCCATGATTTAGCAGATTTTGTCTGAGTCACCAGAAAGGTTACTGAAAGAAGCTCGCTGTTGTGGCTTTCCTTTTACAATCTCTGAAGCGAAAGGACAGTAATAATCTGATCTTATCTTGATTCCCTGCATAACAGTAAGTTACAGTTAGTGATTTTTCCCATGGTCGAGGACATCTGCTGTTATAGTGAGTCAGAGTAGTTTCTGAGAGAAGTATGGCCATCACACGAGTCTCACATACATATGGCCCTCCACCTCACAAACATACACACACCCACACTGCGAACACCCACACGGTTGTAATCTAGGTGCTGTGTGAAAGCAGTACTACCTCTTTGTCAAACAGAAACCAGTCAGAGATCTTCTGCCTGTCAGCTTTAAACTGAAAGAGCTGCCATTTACCATAAGTGAGCGTTTGAGGAGGAAGGGTATGAGTAGGTGTGCGGCACACAGACACACACAGGCATGTGCGACGGGTGACCGGTGTCGCTCTGTGAAGACTTGGACCTGCTTGGTCAATCTCAGCAAACCTGAAATCTGTTGACAAGTTTCGTGACACTTTATTATGATGGTCCCCAAACTGATCGTCTACTAATGCTCCAATGAGAGTGAGTTGAAGGGGTGTCACAATATATCATGTCACAATGTCATGTCGCAATACAACAATGTGTGTGAATATGTACTAGTTCACCCAAAATACAAAAGAAAAATCAAGTTTTCAGAGTTTTAGTGTCAGTAAACCGCTATATATAATGTTGAATGTAATGATGCAATGAGGGATATTTGTGGGTCCTGATAATGCCAAATGTATTGTTACCAGTAAAAAGTGGCCTACATTGTTTTAAATATATCTAATCAGTGACAGAGTGCAAGTATATTCGTCTAAAATAATTTTATGTATTTCCAAAATCATGAATATGTTTATTCTGGTGTCTCTATTGTCCTGCGCTTTGGGTTTCAGCAGCAAGTCCAAGCCTATTTATTTCCATCCCCGATGTAAAACCAAATGTAGGATTTTAATCAACACTACATTTGTTTTGTTTTGGAGTATCGCAATGATGCCATCTGCCATGAATCGTGACACAAGGGTATTGTTAACCCCCTAGTGAGTTGACATTTACAGTATTTAAGTTAGTAGAACGTTGAAGTCTCATACTCGTGTTCTCACCTCTGCTGTCTGTCAGCCTTCACACGTCTCCTTGCACTGTGTGACCTTTTTGCGCTCTCTTTCTGCAGAGTACATGCCTGACATGGACTATCAGAAGCAGAATGTCTACTACCCTAAACAGGCCTCAAGCCCACACAAACTTCGAAACGAGGGAGAGGAAGAAGAGGTGGACGAGAAGATCGACGTGGAGCTCATTGAGAGGGACACGCCTCCTGACACACCAGACGAACAGGTCGTGGACTTCAGCAAGAAGATCCACAGAGCTGCTTCTCCACAGTTGGTGCGTTCTCCACATCCCAACCAGAAGGAGATGAACATGAGCACTCACCTGTATCCCACCCTGTCCCCGCAAGACCTCTCGCTCCACTTACAAGGCCTTTATGGTCATCATCGAGAGGGTTTGATCTCGTACCCTTCCCTGCCCTCTCCTAGACCTCTGCAAGCTCCTTATCCACTTCTACCACAGTACAATCCTCATTTTTCCCGTTTGCTGTTGCCCCCGTACTCCCCTCCCTTCCCGTCCATGTTGCCCTCGAAAGGGAGTCTCCGGTACAACGGATTCCTGGGAAGTGATGGCTTACCCTACCCTTCAATTCCCCAACCTGGTCTGTTACCAGTTACCCTTCCCTATCCCTCCCCGGTCCATGGAGGATTGAAGGAAAGAATCCCGAATACTCCCCCCGGTGCCCCGGCCACCCCCGAACTCTCCCCTCAGCAAAGCTTCCACAAGTCTCTCTCTGAATGCGAAGAAGCCATTAACCTCAGCCTGGCTTCACCCAGGAGCACACCCCCCCTGTCCTCGTCTTCTCCACCAACACCCGGGTACAAATCTCTCCCATATCCACTCAAGAAGCAGAACGGCAAAATCAAGTATGAATGCAATGTCTGCCTCAAGACCTTCGGTCAACTGTCCAACCTCAAAGTGAGTACACTTTATTCAGAGTCTTGTTTTGAGAGATGTGGAATGATGTGGTTAAGACTAAACGGTCTGTTTTTGCTTTGAAGGTGCACTTGAGGGTCCACAGTGGCGAGAGACCATTCCAGTGCAACTTGTGCAAAAAGAGTTTCACCCAGCTGGCACACTTACAGAAACATCACCTGGTCCACACGGGAGAGAAGCCACACGAATGCCAGGTGAGCTCATATGCTATGACTCAAGATAAAGTTATATCCTATTAACATGCCATGACGCACTCCTACAACATTGCTTATCTGTCAGAAGACCTTTACCTTGTCACTCCTGTTTCCTTGAAGAGAAATGCTTTGTTGTTCAGTAACTAGAGAGGGTGTGACAGTGGCGTCAGCCTGCACTAGTTATTCATTTTGACCACTGAAAATTAACAAGTCCTTTAGTGTGGCTGGCTTGCTGTCTGCATACCAGAGCAAACAATGAGGTGATTATGTAAGGCTGCTCTTTGAATTAAAGTCTGTGATTCTCTTTGAATGTCCACAGGTGTGCCACAAACGCTTCAGCAGCACCAGCAACCTGAAAACACACTTGCGTCTGCACTCGGGAGAGAAGCCGTATCAGTGTAAGCTGTGTGGAGTGAAGTTTACCCAGTATATCCACCTCAAACTCCACCGTCGGCTTCACAGCTCCTGCGAGCGACCGCACACCTGCCAAACCTGCACCCGAGGCTTCCTCCATGGCTTCTCCCTACACCTCCACCAGCGCTCGGGATGCTGTCCCAACACCCGTCCCGAGATCCCCGAGCTGGTGGAGCGATTCGACGCCAGTCACGAGGCCGAGGCTCTTCCGGAGAACGCCGGAGACGCTCAGGTCGACGCCGCCTTGGAGAAATGGCTGGCTAGGAGTCTGGAAAACGGCGAGGGGAAGGAAGACGTGGGATTCCTCAAGGCTTTCAGTGCTTCAGTACCTCAGGGAGAAACCATCATGGGCCACCATCCCCAGGAGAGAGCCAGCGTGGTTCACTTCAACCATCGGCACTCCATTAAGACTGAGGAGGAGTAGATGACCCATCCCAGCAAGCAATCTTTGTATCTAAAGGACGTCTAATAGCCGTTTAATAGCTAAATCGTGTCTATAGATTGACATGATATCTTGTTGATAATATTGACATTGGTAACCATCTCACGCGCTGCCTGGCCAAAAACTACAATGAATCAGGGTTGACTCTAAATAGCACAGAACATGTCAAAGAAACCAAACACCTTGTAATCACTGTTGAATTTGCTGTTTTGTAATGTCATCAAATTCAAGGTTATGAATTTAGAAGTCTGTAAGTGTGTTACTCATAGCCGGACTATATATCGAGTCTATAGTTAACCTATTGACGGCTATTGCTTGCTGAGAGTGCTCCTTCAGGTCTTCCAGAAACCCCTCAAAAATGCGATCTATGCACAGGGCATTCCCTAGTTGACCAAAAATCCTATCTTTCCTGGGAAAATCAGAGAGAAGATGCATAAACCAAGCCAATGAGAGCCGCACCAAACAAATACTTGTACTTTCCAAAGACTTGAAGAAAGTGATTGCACTTCCACCCTCTGACCTGTTGTAGAATGAAGATGTGATTTATAATGTCCTCATCTGGTTTTCAAACCAGTCTGTCTGTGTGAGTTTGTCTTAACTTATTATTGTTGAGTTTTTGAGCACTGTATCAAATGTTTATTTGTGTACTTTTTATGTATTTTTAAACAAATATTGGGATTCTCAGGAATTATGTGTCAATCCCACTATGGACACTATATGTTACAGTCCCAAATGGACTGGATCTTCTCCGTCCATTCCAATGGTCTGTGTGCGAATGTGTGCAGATGGATGTACGTGGCTATGATTTTACCTGGTGTTCAATAATTGTGAATGTGATCTTTTATGAAAGTATGTATAATGTATCTTTTCAATGGATCATTCACTGTAGATTCTAAGAATAATATAGCAGTTTTCTCAGATCTTGAACTCCTTGGACATTGGAAAGAAAACATGCCTCACTTTTTATTTAATATTCGAAATATTCTTTGTTTTCTTAGTTTAATGTTACTTGGTTGTGTCTACCAATGTTTACTGTTGTCTCTTTAATTCAAACAAGTGTTGTTAGCACTATGAAAATGATCAACTCCATGTAGCTGAAACTGAATTTGCCAATCATGAAGATTGCAATACTTATTTCTTATAGACTGCAGTACCTCATACTAAAAAGTTAAATTGTTAGTTTCATATGTTATGCTCTTTTAATTTATTTGATGTCAGCACTGGAAAAAGCAGGAACTAGATCCAAGTGCAGACTGTTAGCTGTCACAGGGTTTAGAAAGGAGACATTTTGTAAAGTTCTTTTGTTATCCTAGTTTATTTTTGACTCAGTCCAAAGGATGTTGATACTTTATATGTGAGAACTTATTTTTTGACAAACTTTTATAATGTAGCGCATTAAACATGACTTGTCTAAGACCTTGCTCTGTCCGTGTGATTGTGTTGTTGAAGACCTTGTTCTCATAGAATCAGGTTTTCACACTCGCGTCGCTTCTCGCTTCTCTCTGTGGTCGTATTTCTAGAAAGTAGAGGAACTGAAATTGTTGCTCATCAGCCAAGACTGATCAAAAATGCCCACCGTCACGTGCATTGCTATTTTTCATTTTGGTGTGAAAAAGAAATCATAAAAACACCCCCAACCTTTGCCTACTGTTACTTTAGAGTCACAAATAAATAACTCCTCCCAGCAATTCGATTATACAAGATGATATCAAGACATATGTAATATTAGATTTTCTGAAATATCTGTTTCAACTAACGGTGCTCCTAAAAAGTGGCCGAACACCTCAAATGTAACTTTAAAATTACGATACCTTTGTTTCCACAATACAAAACAAATAACTAATTAAATATTTGCTCAATTAACCCCTTCATTGCTGTTTGCTTGCTTTCTGCATTCTGGCTGATTTAGTTTGTATCACCAAAAAAAAAATATAATATATATATATATATATATATATATATATATATATATATATATTTATTTCCCATTCATTCTTATGGTGGTCATTTTTGGCTGAGATGAGTGTTTTCAAGTTCAGTTAATTGAAGCACGTTTAAAAACAGCCACAAGATGAACCAAAGTGCTGTACAAAACTGAATATAAATCCTAAATACATATTTAAGATAACACACACAAATATAAAATAATATAGTTCACTTTTGAAAAAACTTTTGCTGATAATTTACTCACCCACATGTCATCCAAGATGTCCATGTCATTCTTTTTATTTTATTTAATTTTTAATTAAAGGTTTTTGATGAAAAAACATTCCAGCATTTTTCTCCATATAATGGACTTTAATGGGAACCAACGGTTCAAGGTCCAAAAGACAGTTTCAGTGCAAACTGCAAACTGTTCAAAGGGCTTTAAACGATTCCAGACAATGAATAAAGGTCTTATCAAGCAAAAAGATCACTCATTTAATAAATAAATAACAAAGTCATCAAAATTTCATCAAATCTTTTTTCCGAGTCATTGGTTCAAAACGAATGAATTGCTTCAGAAAAATATTTGTTCATTTTGATGAATGAGTTTGAACAGGAGTCACGAGCGCGCATCGCAGTGCAGAGCTTATTTTTAATTTTTTAATTTTTTTTTTTTAAATGAGCGATCGTTTTGCTAGATAAGACCCTTATTCAGCGTTTGGAATCGTTTAAAGACCTTTGAACAGTTTGCACTGAAACTCTCATTTGGACCTTGAACCGTTTGGTTCCCATTGAAGTTCATTATATAGAGAAAAATTCCGGAAGGTTTTCATCAAAAATTTACTTAATTTCTTTTCGACTGAAGAAAGAAAGATATGGACATCTTGGATGACATGGGGGTGAGTAAATTATCAGCAAAAGTTGATCGAAAACAAATACGTTTTAAAAGAGACTTTAAAAGTACAAGTGTGACTTTTCGAATCATATGCACACTTTTATTTGTGAGTGTGTGTTTACATAGCAAGTTCCACAAAAGTCACCAAGTGTCATACCCTTCCAACAAAGTAAAAAAAAAAAAACACGTTCTTTTTCTCAGTCAAAAGTGGCCAGCGAGCACCACCGGGTTAAACGTCCTGTGTATATGGTGTAAAAGTCATTTCGTAGTTCTACTATTTGTGAAACTGGAGGCTAAATATGAAGCAATGCTTTGATTTGAGTAACTGAGGCGGTTTCTGGTCATCACTCCTGCTGTTCTCACTGCTCTTCTCGCTGAAACTGCGATCGACATGAGTGTCGGTAATGGAAGACAGGCAGTTACAGTAAGACATGTCTCATGTCTTCAGTGTCCTCTCTGAGTTCAACGTACACGATCTGTTTCCTTCTGTCAAAGCCTCCCCTCTTCTCCGCTGGCACACACACATGAGGGGAGAGCCCCGGACCACACACACACACACCTCACCTCAGACCAGAGCAAACACACCTCAGTGCACGCGCGTGGCGTGTGTGCGTGTGAAAGAGAGACAAGTGAAAGAAAGCGCTTCTGTCATCGACATCATGTCAAACCACCACTTTGAATACCTTTAGGAGAAGTTGCGAGACGCCCTTTTATGGCAGAAAGGAGAAAGAAACAGAGAGAGGCATGTGAAAGAAAGAAAGAGTGGAACTCGACTTGCTGTAAATGACATGCGGCGTGCGTGTGTGTGTGTGTGTGTGTGTGTGTGGGTGTGTGTTTGTGTCATGTTCAGAGTACTTGCATTGCCTTCCTGCGCACACTTAAAACTTCGAGCATTCAGTAATCTGTTGTTGTTCTCTGAAACCCAGAAGCTTCAGTTCTGTGAACCGCGGCTCTGGGGCAAAAGCCCTTAATGCAGAAAACATGCAGTGTGTTAGGTATCTCAAACATTTTACAGATCAAACACATTCAATCAGCCGTTGAGCGCCACTGTAAAAAAGACTTTTTGAGGATTGTAAAGATTGTTGTTTACAAGGAAATAGCCTACTGTTGCATTCTACTTCATTCAATGCATTACTTGTCCTTTGTGATTTTTTTTAAAAAGTACAGTAAATCCTCCATTCATTTTTCAAATGGAAAAGGTAAAATCTGGAATTTTGAAACCTATAGTTAAAGGGTTAGTTCACCCAAAAATGAAAATTCTGTCAGTATTTACTCACCCTCATGTTGTTGAAACCCCGTAAGACCTTCGTTCATCTTCGGAACACAAATTAAGATATTTAAGATATTAAGATCGCTCCTGCATACAGTCCATAGGCTTCTTGAGGGACTGGCTCTTGCTGTCCTCGAAAAGTCATTAAAGACATCGTTAAAATAGTCCAAGTGACTACAGTGGCTCAATTTTAACTTTATCAAACGACGAGAATACTTTTTGTGCGCAAAAACAAACAAAAATAACGACTTTATTTCAACTATTCACTTCCTTCTCCATGGGCCTGTAGTCAGTTAACGTAGTGTGATTGCGTAAAGCTACGTCACACGTAGGCTCACTATTGGCCGACGCTGGTCATGTGTGTGATGCGTGTGACGTACAATAACAGAAGCTTACGCTATTAAACTAGTAACCTGACTCGCGCAGAGGGAGAAATAAACGAATAGTTGAAATAAAGTCGTTTTTTTTGCGCACAAAAGTGTTCTCGTCGTTTGATAAACTTAAGATTGAGCCCCTGTAGTCACTTGGACTATTTTAACGATGTCTTTATTGACTTTTCGAGGACAGCAAGTCATTCCCTCAAGAAGCCTATGGACTAGTATACAGGAGTGATCTTAATATCTTAAATATCTTAATTTGTGTTCCGAAGATGAACGAATGTCTTACGGGGTTGGAACAACATGAGGGTGAGTAAATACTGACAGAATTTTCATTTTTGGGTGAACTAACCCTTTAAGTTTTTTTTTTTATGCGATTCATGTCAAGATGGGGTTCCTTTCAGTGTTATTAATTATAGTTTTATTTATATACTTTATGTTAATTTTAGTTTTAATTTTTTTAGTCATGTCATGTGCTTTTATCATTTTATTACTTTTTTCTTTAAATAATGCTATTTAGGTCTAATTTATTTTTATTTCAGTTTTAGTTTTAATTTTAATTTATTTCCAGGTAGTTATTTTAGTATCTCACCTTAAAATTATTTCAGTTTTTTGCCAAGGCAACATATCCGATTATTGTTTAAAGTTCTCCAACTAATATTTATATATATATTTTTTAAAATCTTGTGAATTATGATTAAATCTGCAGCTCACATGTGGAAAGTTTTTAGCATAACTTTGCCATGCCTGTTTCAATCGGTCGAAACATCATCTTAAGAAGATAACCGGTTTCATATAGTTCAATTACAACCTTAAATAAATAATTCCGCTAAAAGTGTATGATTCCTCATTTTTAATTTCATAATTCCTTTGATGTTGCTCTATTAAAGTAATGGAGTGTCCTCTTACAGTTAGACGAGTGTGTGTAATGACACTGAAAGCAACATTCCTGGCGCTCGGCCAGACTTCCATCTGACTTCTTCTCATAAATCACTCTGAAGTGTCTCATGTCTCTGACTACAAGAGAACTAAAAGTGCAAGCGGCCCGTCTCTTCCAGTGAACCCGAGTCCGGAAAAGCAACATTCACCGATTCAACATATTATCATACCTCTGTCTCATCTTACCCTCGCTTTACGAGCAACACAGTGGAACGTCCAATTAAACAATACTTCACAGTGTTTGCATATGCAAATATTAGTTAATGCATTGACAAGTACACTGCAAAAACAAATGTACGTAAAATCCACAGTAACATACTGTAAAAGCTTATACAGTAACTGTTAAGATTACTGTGAAAACAGCAGAAATCATTTACAGTGTAGTTTAAAGGGATGCTCCACCCAAAAATGAAAATTCTGTCATCATTTACTCGTCCTCAAGTTGTTGCAAACCTGTATGACTTTCTTTCTTCTGCTGAACACAAAAGGAAGATATTTTGAAGAACGATTGGAACCAAACAGTTGTTTGGCACCAAGTAGAAACAAAATACTATGGAAGTCAGTGGTGCCAAAGTTCCAGTCGCTCTTCAAAATATATTCCTTTGTGTTCAGAAGAAGAAAGAAACTCATACAGGTTTGCAACAACTTGATGACAGAATTTTAATTTTAGGGTGGAGTATCCATTTAATGTTACTTTCTACATATAAAAACCTTTTTAGCATTTCAAATTGCATGATTAACAACCTAAAGCATTAACTGTTGTAAAATGCTACTAACTTTCATTTAGACAGTAATATTTGTGTCCATTTTTAAGTCAAGTCATCTATATTTATATAGTGCTTTTTACCATATGGATTGTATCAAAGCAGCTTCACAGTGATAACATGAAAGTAATGCTAAAACTAAGTTGTTTTTTAAATCAAGTAGATTGCGTCATCGTCCGCCTGAAGTAAGGCAGATCAATAATACTGTCGGATATTAAATGTCTCCAACTAAGCAGCCGAAAGCCGTGAAGGAACCCAAACTCCATCAGGGACAGAATGGGGAGATAAACGCTTGTGAGAACCCAGACTCAGTCACTCAGGTGATTAAATAATCTCGAATAGACAAGTCTTTCTAACATTTTTGATATACACGGGAGAATTGATATTGGTCTGTAATTACTAAAATCCTTGGAGTCACCGGTCTTCAAAATTGGTATAACCCTAGCAACCTTCAAATTAGTGAAGTTTGTTTATGGATTTTGACATTTTAACACATGGAAACATTCTGATCCCTCTCTTTGTGTGTTATATATGGGTATGCATGTTAGGACACATTCTGATACAACATAACATTAGGCCTACTATACATCTATGCCAGAACATGACTTGCTGTTTTTTTTAAAAATGCACAACTCCATGTGACCTTTACACCCAAAACCGGTGTGTGTGTGTGTGTGTGTGTGTGTGTGTGTGTGTGGGGGGGGGGGGGGGTGTACAAAGGGAAGGAGAGCTTGTTGCCATGAATAAACATGTAAATATTGCATTCAATCGATTGTACTCAACTGCCAGTTTAATGCTTCAGTGCATTTTCACTTTTCCTTCTCCAGCTCTGACTCAGACACGACTCGAGTGTGATTAAATGACACACGTGAATTCCAAATATGCTCTCAGTAAAATCTGATCCCACGTTCAGATAATGCGCTTCTAATTAAACCGGTCAATGGCAGAGAGAAAACCAGAATTTCACTATAAACCTATCAAATTATCAACAACATTATTATCAAAAACATTCCCTAGAAATGTTGCACGCCTGTTAACTGCATATTCCAGATAACTGTGTTCGAATCGGCTGAACCGGTTTAGTGTTCGCTAATCGCGTGTTGGAGCGACTGACAAGGAATCAGTGACGGGCCCTCTCTGCTCTCTTCTTGTGCTAGGCCGTACAAGCATTTGTTTCCTTCTGTGTAATCTGCACAGAACTGACAACAAAACAACACAAGCACTTCTGCACACGGAAACTTTAACAATCACTTTTTCCTTTCCACAGCGTCAAATAACAGATAAACAACCTGCACTTCTGGGAACAATAAAGTGCAGTCTGTTAACATTTTTGGAGTAAATAATGGTAGTGTGTGACAAGATTGTCTCTTTAATTGATAAAGAGACAGGATGATACAAGTAGAATCACTTATTATTATTATTATTATTATAAATATATATTTTTTAGAAAAGCCTTTCAGGGGCTCGAGACGCAGATTAGCTTATGCTATACTCTCAATGTGCAATACATAGTTTCCAGTTTTCAACTGGAATCATGTTTTGTTTTGTACTGTCCCTATCTAAATAAACTTGTATGCCAAAGCTCAAGCAAAACCATGTTCTTCTGGACACAGAGGCTCTCACATTGACATACACAACACATTCACTCCTCCTACTGTTCCAGAGAAGAGTTTCACCTTGTAAGAAGACTTCCACATAAGTGTGTGTGTGTGTGGGTGGTGTTTTAAAACAGCGGCCCTCATCTTTAGAAATGATCTGTGGTGCAACCAGGAAGTTTTAGTAACTGGACCATAAGCATAATCATAATCATACCTGCATGCTATTTATTGTTTGATGTGTTGGTCTGTGAAGGTCTGGACATGCCCTGGTGTGTGTTCGGTGTTTGCTGTGTTTCTTAGAAGATTAGTCGTCAACTTAATACAGTCGTTTAGCCGACTAGATTCCCCTGACTAACCGCCATGCTTCTCAGTCTGCTGTCATTTAGTGTTTACAGTAGATAATAGACCTTGGAGAAAACATGGGCTTTTCTGGCAGAAATATCTGTGCAATAACAGCAAAATAGGAAGTAGGGCTGTTGTTTTCTCACATGAAGATTGGCAGAATGAGCGTGTGAAACAGCAACTCCTGATACATACATCAGTACATACATCAGTTCTGAGTGTGTGGTTCACAGTTTTGACAGCAGTGTGTTAGCATTCGGACAGTGCTGTACATCCACAGTGTTGTGCAGGTTGTGGGTAAAGTCATGGGATAAGTGTGTTTGGTCCACATGAACGGCTGCTGGTTCGAGTTTAGCACACACAGCTCCAGTGTGTCTCTGGCGTTTAGCAATCCAAAAACACTGTAAGTGGACTACAACTATTACAAACATTTCTGTTAAAGGGATAGTTCACTTTGAAATTGATTTTTGATATGTTTTAGCTTACCTCAAGGGCATCCAAGATGTAGGTGTCTTTGTCTCCACAGTATTTTCAATTTTGATATTTTAGGTCAAACCGTTCTTGTCTGTCAGTCATATAATGCAGGTCTATGGTCACCACCTCAAAGAGCATGCACAGAGAAGTCCAGATTAAACAAGATTGAAATACTTGTAAATGTAAGTACACGTTGATGGCCTAAGACATGAAATGAGCGGTTTGTGTAAGAAAACGAACAGTATTTATATCGTTTTTACCTCTTGTAACTGTCACGGCAAATGATGGCCAGGAAGCAATATGCAAGTAACTCAGTTTAATATAATATATATGGTCAGACAAGGGTAGACACAGGGTGCAGCGCAGGGACGTTGATGATCAACAGAGTGGTGATGAGAGGTCAGATGAAGAGGATGATGGCTTGAGTAGATCCAGACACGGAGACGAGAACACGAACAGAATCAGGAACGAACCAAGGCACTAGGACGGGACGTCAACCGGAACACAGGAACTCACAACAAGAACATCAAACAACGATCTGACAAAGAGAAGACAAAACAGTGAGTATATGGACCAGCAATGGAGCTGCAGCTGGTGACAGCAAATGAAACCAGCTGCGCGCTGATCAGCGCTGATAGATCTGCCGCACCCTCTACTCACACACCCACACACGTATAACAACAAAGACACGAGACACGAAGAACACAATGAATTCGTGAAACGTGACAGTACCCCCCTCCTAGGAACGCCTCCTGGCGTCCCCAGACTCTCTTACCTGTTGATTGTAATCATCAATAAGAGAGTGATCCAGAATGTCTCTAGCAGGTACCCAACTTCTCTCCTCCGGACCGTAACCTTCCCAGTCCACCAAGTACTGGAATCCGCGTCCCCTCCGTCTAGAGTCCAGAATACGATTGACTGAATAGGATGGTTCCCCATCTACGAGTCGCGGCGGTAGGAGAACTGGGGCTGGCGGATAAATGCGAGAATAAAACACGGGCTTGACTTTGGATACATGGAACACGGGATGAATTCTCCTGTACGCCAGAGGAAGTTTGAGGCGGACTGCCACCTGACTAACGATCTTGGTGACAGCAAACGGGCCAATAAATTTAGGAGTAAGTTTATTCGAGACGGATCGGAGAGGAATGTTCTTGGTTGAAAGACACACTTTGAAACCGACGACGTACAAGGGAGGCTTCCGCCGGTGGCGATCGGCTTTGGCCTTGGTGTGTGCCCCCACTTGGAGTAGAGTCTCGCAGGCTCTAGTCCAAGTGCGTTGACACCTCTGGACGAAGGCGTGAGCGGAGGGGACCGCGACTTCGGATTCCAGACTAGGAAAAAATGGTGGCTGGTAACCTACACTACACTCAAACGGAGATAGGCCCGTAGATGACACCGGTAACATATTGTGGGCGTACTCCACCATTGACAGTTGCTTACTCCATGAGGAAGCATTCTTGGAAACCAAACATCGCAACGTTCTTTCCAAATCTTGGTTGGCTCTCTCAGTTTGACCATTGCTCTGGGGATGAAACCCTGAGGACAGACTAACAGTTGCCCCCAGTAATCTACAAAACTCTCGCCAAAATTTGGACACAAATTTGGGTCTTCTGTCGAAAACCACGTCTATCGGGAGGCCATGTAAGCAAAAGACGTGGTCTACAACGGTCAACGCTGTCTCCTTGGCTGAGGGTAATTTGGGCAAGGTGTTAAAATGGGCCGCCTTCGAGAACCGGTCCACCACGGTCAAAACTACCATGTGCCCCTGAGAGGGTGGGAGGGCGGTAATGAAATCTCGCGCAATACCAGGGTCAATCAATACCAGTCCCACCAGGGTCTCGAAGGGACCGGCAGCGGTTGAAGTAACCCATCAGGGGGCCGATTGGAAGTCTTACCAGTGGCACAAACTGAGCAAGCCAAAACAAAACTGTGAATGTCGCAAGAATGTCGCAAGAAGAAGAAGGGCGGATGAATCCGGCTGCCAGAGAATCAGAAATATATTTCTCCATAGCCTCCCTTTCTGGAACTGAAAGAAAAATATAAAATATAACTTGCCCTTAGGCGGAGACTTACATGGCAATAAGTTTATAGCACAGTCATAGGGACGATGTGGAGGGAGAGAAGCAGCACGAGACTTACTGAACACTTCCTTCAAGTCTTGGTACTCTGCGGGCACGTTTGACAAATCCACTGTCTCCTCCTGCAACATAGGGACAGAAACAGACGCACAGGCAGACACAAGACAAGACTGATGACATTGATTGCTCCAGTACACGACAGTGCACTGCTGCCAGTCCACACGGGGGTTATGCTGAATGAGCCACGGATGTCCGAGAACGACAGGTGCTAGAGGTGAGTCCATAATATAGAATGACAGTCTTTCAGTATGATTTCCAGAAGTGATGAGAGTGATGGTTTCCGTGGTGAATTCGATAGTGGGGAGCTCCTGACCGTTGAGTGCATTAACTGAAATCTTGTGTTAGAGCAGTTTGATGGGAACATGAAACTTAAGTGCAAACGAATAGTCCATAAAATTACCTTCGGCTCCAGAATCCAACAGTGCACGACAGTCCTGGGTGTGTGTTGACCATCTAAGTCTTACCGGGAGGAGCGTAGATGTTGATGAGGTCTTCTCAGCAGAGATCCCCTTGGCCCGGTAAAAGGCCAAGCCCGATAGTAACTATGAGGCTACTATCGGGCTTGGCCTTTTACCGGGCAGCTGTAAGCATGATGGCAGCTGTAAGCATGATGGTTTCCGTGGTGAATTCGATAGTGGGGAGCTCCTGACTGTTGAGTGCATTAACTGAAATCTTGTGTGAGAGCAGTTTGATGGGAACATGAAACTTAAGTGCAAACGAATAGTCCATAAAATTACCTTCGGGAGTCTTACCGTGAGGAGCGTAGATGTTGATGAGGTCTTCTCAGCGGAGATCCCCTTGGCCCGGTAAAAGGCCAAGCCCGATAGTAACTATGAGGCTACTCCTCAGTAAAGGCATAGTCCATGGGACCTCCGCCTTTCCTTCTCCGGGAAAGCCGAGCTCGCCCTACCTGCATGGGCTCATGATCGTAAGTAGCGCTGACCGCATCCGCTCCGCTGAACCGCTGACTCTCGGAACCACTGGCCAACCGGCTGGGCAGACTTCTTCTCTCCGCTCTGGTCACACGAGCATCCACCACACTGGTCACACGAGCACAAGGACGGGATGTCAACCGGAACACAGGAACTCACAACAAGAACATCAAACAACGATCTGACAAAGAGAAGACAAAACAGTGAGTGTATATGGACCAGCAAACGAGCTTCAGCTGGTGACAGCAAATGAAACCAGCTGCGTGCTGATCAGCGCTGATAGATCAGCCGCGCCCTCTACTCACACACCCACACACGTATAACAACAAAGACACGAGACACGAAGAACACAATGAATTCGTAAAACGTGACAGTAACCACAGCCATGTCCAAGTGAACTGTGGGCGCTTCGGTCTGCGCATGCGCTGGAAGTGATCTCTCGCGCGTGTGCGTCACTCGTTGTTTACAAACAGATTTCGTAAGTTTTACCTTTCACTAAACATATTTAGATATATCGAAATCGTCTTCTATTGCGATTTCCTGTATATCTAAATATGTTTAGATCTTCACAGTGAAAGGTAAAACTTCCGAAATCTCTGTGTAAACAATGAGTGATGTACACACGCAAGCGATCTCTTCCATCGGAACGTTGGACATGGTTCAGTTGGACATGTGGTTACAGGAGGTAAAAACGATATAAATACTGTTTGACTTAGGCCATCAATGTGTACTTACATTTACGAGTCATTAAATCATGTTTAATTTTGACTTCTCTGTGCATGCTCTTTGAGGTGGTGACCTTAGGCTATGAGCACAACTAGTTTCGAACTTCCACTTTTGTCAGAAGTCGGCGCATCAGTTTCCGGTCTACGACTGGTCATCCGCATCCACTAATAAACAAACAAGATGAGTGCTGCTGTTGTACGAAAAAAAGAGTTCTTAAACACATCTAAGTTTCTAAGAACTGTAGGTGGATCTAACCTCCATTTCACACCCGTTGTGTTTCACACCCGTCTGTGGGCAGACGGGCCACGTTAGGCGTGCCAAGAGAGCGGACGACACTGAGGCGGGACCGAGCGGAGAAACAGCGCGTGATAACAGTCGCGCGATGGTGACTGAGGATTCTGTTAGTGAAGATGATGGTAGTAATGCAACGGGACGAAATACAGATAGTGGGGAGAAAGAAAGTGACATAGTTATTGCGGGGGGGGGGGGGATGCAGAAAATATTGGGGGAAAAACTGATACAGTGTCTGATGATGTTAATGTACAATCTATTGTAGAGGAGGAAGAGATGGTAACAGACATTGCTTGCGAAGAAACTCTCTTCAAAGTACCCAATACTAAGAGAAAGAGAACTAAGAAAAGTACAGGAGCAACTAAAATGAGCAGACAAACAAACGCAGAACCTGAAAAGCATGATGACACTAAAGGCAGTATGGTTGATGACTCTGATGGTGAAGTAGTGGATAGTAGGGCGGGACGAAGTCGACGCAGTGATTACAACTTAGACAAAATAAAGTCATTCCTGCAAAGAACAAAAAATTTGAAAAATGTCCAGTTCGAGGATTTTTTTGCAGACCGTAGAATGTTTATTAACTCAGTTACAATGCTAATGAGAAATGAAAGAGGGGAACAGTTTACAGTTCAAGAAATATACAGATTAAAGAAACTTGTTTCCAAACTGAAATTAGAAGTACAAATTGAAGATGGCTTTGAAACCACATAATCACTGTTTTCTCAAGTTTTTGTTTGTTTTATGTTCCCTCATACTATTTATTTTAATGAGTGTTATGAGGGTGAGCTCTCTAAATTTGAATGGAGCCTGAGATAAAAGAGCAAAGCTATTTGAGCTTATCAGGCAAAAGAATATTGATGTAACGTTTGTCCAAGAAACACACAGCGACTGTTTTAATGAAATTGACTGGAAAAAAGAATGGGATGGTGAAGCATTTCTTACTCACATGAGCTCAACTAGAGGAGGGGTGGCTGTCCTTTTTGCTAAGAATCTCTTACCTATCTCATGTGATGTCAAACATGAGATACCTGGCAAACTAATATTTGTAAGGGCTCAAATATCAAGGCTGTTTTTATTAATGTGTATGCTCCAACAAATGGTAACAAAAGAGTACTATTTCTTAAAAATGTTAATACAATTATGCAGAATTGTAGCTCTGATGATTTTCTGTTTTGGGTGGGGATTTTAATTGTACAGGAAATTATAGATTAGACCGCAACCATATGGAACCTCATATTGGTTCAAGTCGTGCTTTAAAAGAACTGATTGAGACCCATAGATTACAGGTATGTGATCTATTGAGGGATCTAAATAGTAACGTAAGACAGTACACGTGGGTACATACTAGAGAAAATTGTATTTCTTTAGCCAGATTGGACAGGTTTTATAGTTTTAAGCATCTTTTTTTAATGTCCTGAAAAGTTGTGTTATTACACCAACTGGTTTTTCTGATCATTGTCTAGTCACATGTAATGTGTTTAAAACAAATATGAAGCCAAAGAGTGCATATTGGCATTTTAACACTTCCCTGTTAAATGATGTGAACTTTAGAGATGTTTTTGTTTCTTTTTGGAATGATTTTAAATTAAGAAAACCATGTTTTAAAAATCTACGTCAGTGGTGGGACTACGGAAAGGTTGAAGTGAAAGTACTTTGTCAACAGTATACTTTCAGTGTCTCTCGGGACATCACTAGATCAATGAGGAAACTTGAGTCTGAAATAATAGAGGTACAAGGTTTAGCAGAGATTACTGGGGAGGGAAGACATATCGAGACACTTAAATCTGAGACACCTCTTCTGTCAGATTTGCTCCGCATTAAAGCAAAGGGGGCTCTGGTCCGTTCTCGCTTTCAAAATTTAACACAAATGGATGCCCCATCTACTGTAAGTTTTTCTTTAGTCTTGAAAAAAAGAACGGCCAGAGTCGCTAAATTCACTCCTTACGCTCTGAAAATGGGCAGGAATTGACAAAGACATCTGAAATTAGAAAACGAGCTGTACGGTTTTATGACAAATTGTATAGTAGTGAATATAGAAAGGACGAGGGGTTGTCTGGTTGCTTCTATGAAGGTCTGCCAAATGTCTCGGAGGACTCAAAGGCAGAGCTGGAGAGGCCTCTTTCAGAAGAGGAGCTTCTGAATGCTCTCAAAGGCATAGAGAGTGGAAAGGCTCCTGGGATGGATGGACTCCCAGCTGAGTTTTATAAAGAGTTTTGGGCTGTGCTGGGCAAAGACCTGCTGGAAGTCCTAAATGAAAGCTTGGCTGATGGCTCTTTACACCTGAGCTGTAGGAGAGCAGTGATCACATTGCTTCCTAAAAAGGGTGACTTGCAGGAGATTAAGAACTGGAGACCTGTGAGTTTGCTCTGTTCTGATCATAAGGTCCTTTCTAAGACTCTGGCCAATAGACTGAGAAAAGTGATGGGGCAAGTCATACATTTTGATCAGACGTATTGAGTGCCGGGTAGGTCAATCACAGATAATGTGCGTCTTATACGGGATATTTTAAGTGTTTTGAGTCTTTTAGGGGTAAATTTGGGGTTTATCTCTATTGACCAAGAGAAAGCATTCGATCGAGTGGAGCACCAGTATCTATGGGACACCCTAGAAGCTTTTGGTTTTAGTTCTGGTTTTGTTGCCATGATAAAAGTGTTGTACCAAGACACTGAGAGTTTGCTGAAGGTCAATGGTGGTTTGAGTGCCCCTTTTAAAGCTAAAATAGGGATCAGACAAGGTTGTGCACTGTCAGGAATGCTCTACTCATTAGCTATTGAACCAATGCTGAAAAAAAAATTAAGAAACAAGATTAAAGGTTTAACGTTGTATCATGATATACAGCATCACATTTCAGCATTTGCTGATGATGTAATTGTGTTGGTAAATGGGCAACAAGACATAAATCAGTTGGTTTCTGTTGTTAATGAGTTTGGAATAATATCTGCTGCAAAAGTTAACTGGGAGAAAAGTGAAGCACTGGCTGTTGGGAAATGGGAGGAAGGGTTACCAAAACTACCTGGTTGGTTGAGTTGGAAGAAAGAAGGTTTTAAATACCTAGGGGTATATCTTGGGGATTTAAATACCCAACAAAAGAACTGGGAAGGGGTGATTGAAAAAAATAGAAGGAAAATTGAAAAAATGGAAATGGATTCATTCACAGTTGTCATTTAGAGGAAGAGTCTTAATAATTTACAACTTGGTTGCCTCTACATTGTGGCATAGATTATATTGTGTAGATCCACCTGTTGGATTACTGTCCCGGTTACAGGTCATTCTAGTTAATTTTTTTTGGGATTGTTTACACTGGGTTCCTCAAAGTGTGCTTTTTCTTCCAAAAGAAGAAGGAGGACAAGGTTTGGTGCACTTACCAAGCAGACAAGCTACCTTTCGTCTGCAGTTCATTCAGAAATTTCTGACTGGTCCTGTTGATCTGGTGTGGAGGAAGATGACAAAAATGATTTTACACTCAGTAGATGGGCTTGGACTGGATGCTGCGCTGTTTCTTATGGATGCTAAACAACTACGATTGGCTGGAGTGCCTCGATTTTTCGAACTTTTCAAGGTGTGGGGACTTTTAAATGTTTGCAGACCGGAGGAGACCAATTCTTTGTACTGGTTACTTGAAGAACCTCTAATCAAAGGCGCTCGCATGGATATTGCAAGTGAGAATGTTCTGGGACTTACGCAGATACTGTGTGCTTCAAAAACTGTGGCATTGAGGCACATAGTTAATGTGGCTGGACCTGAGATGAGTGATATAAATGCAGTAGCAACTTTGCTGGGTCAGAGGTGAACACGCCACACACAAACTTTAGTGGATATGTGGAAAACAAGACTGACAAGTCGAGAATTGAATTTAATAAAGGATTTTAAGAATGGACAAGTGACTCTGGATATAAGAGACCCCTTTCCAAAACTCGGGATTACACCAGACTTAAAAGAAATGTCAGGACTTTTGCTGGGTCTCAACGGATTGCAAAATTTAGATCTGAATGAAGTCGAAGGGAAAGTGATGTATAAATGCTTTGTAAAATCTTTTAATAAAGGAACATTAAATGGGAGGGTTGATACAGTGTGGAGGGATAAACTGGGGTTGACAGATGACAAGAAACCTGTGTGGAGATTGCTGTACAAACCACCATTGACCAAACGATCTGGTGACTTACTGGTGACTTATCTGAATATTACATGGGGCTGTGGCTGTGAACGCTTTTATCTCAGTCATTAATTCAAATACTGATGATAAATGTGTATTTTGTGGATCTAGAGAAACTGTTTTTCATTGTTATTTGGAGTGTGAAAGACTTCAAAGTCTTTTTAATTTGTTGGATTTGTTATGTGGTAAATGTGGGGAAAAGTTTACACCAGATGCTTTTATTTTAGGGGCAGGATAGCGGTCACCCCCCCTTTTTGAGAATGGGGGTTAAAATGCACTATTCAAACTTAAATGGTTGTAATTTAAGAATGCTTTGGAATATATACCCAAGTTTGGTCTTGTTTTAAAGAAAACACTCAGCAGAATATTCAAAAAATGAAAGTATGAAAAAGTTATGGAAGTTTAAATTTACAGTAAATTATACTGTACTATATATTTTTTATTTTATATAAAATATATATTTTATAAAATATTTTTTACTCTAAAATTTCTATAAAATCAAAGCCATACATCTTATCAAGTTATGTTCCAAATTTGAAGTTGATATCACAAACATTGAAGTTCCCATGAGATTTTGTTTTGGCGTAGTACCAAAAAAAATATTATATTTTAGAGGATAATAAATATAATATTATCATTTTTAGAGGATAATATTGTACTATAATTTTTTATTTTTTATTGAAAAACACTAGATTTTATGTTTATTATGAACTTTTAGCATGAAAACAGAAGTTTCAATGATTAAAAGTGGGTTCATCAACTTGTGTGACAAAGGTCAAAACTCCTGTTATGAAGCAGATTTTTTGAGGTGCACTCTTGTCATAAATTCATCAATTACTCTTCCTACATAATTTTTTTAACACAAAACAGGGGTAGAATATCTATTTAGAAGTCTTAGACCTTTCCAACAATATATAATTTGTCATAATTAGATTAGGATTTAATAGAAATATAGTGAAGTAAAGTTAGGCGTCCCGGTACCGGGAACGGTGACAGTTAAGGGGTTAAATGGCAGCTGCTTAACTTTTTGTTTGGACAGGCAAAGCTTGCAATCTATAAAACAAGGAAGAACAGAATAGAAAACAGGGGTGGTCAGGAGATTGGAGTCTTATTTAAAGCTTTTATCAAGTCGAGAATTGCTGTGGAGTTTAAGTACTATGAACGATATAGAAACTTTTAAAAAACAGTGGTGTTACAATTCCATTTTCTGTACGGTTGTGGAGGAGGAGCTTTTTTTTGAACTTGTGTGGATTTGAAATTGGTGTAATGTTTATTCTTTTGATATGATTGAATAAAGTGTGTTATTAAAAATCTCTCTCTCTCTCTGAGTGCATGCTGGGAGTGAACGGAGCATGGTGAGGGTGAGTGTGAGCTGTGTGTTGTGGCCGTGTGCTAACAAACTTTTCTATCTTCTATCTTTTTTGTGTATGTTTGTGTTTTTAAAATTTAAAAAGTAATTTAAAGGGTTTTGGCTCTGCAACCAGCGTTGTGCTGGGAGGCATGACGCACCAAAACACAATGAGTTGTAAAGACTTAACCCGCTGCCATGGATCGAAGGTTGAGTCTAGAATAAACGTAGAGCAGTGTTGTTTAGCGGTGGGAGAGATCGTGGGACATGAGCATATTGTCTCGGCATCGCGAATGAACAGTGCAATTGTTCTTTTTTTTAAAACAATTGAAAAGGCAAATGAAGTTGTCCAAAGTGGCGTTGTGTTGTGTGATGGCCGCACTAGCAGCCACACATGGAAACTTCAACTCACGGTGGTAACTTTTATTTGTTTGAGCACATTACATACAAAATAAATAACTGGACACATACACCTATTTTAGTTTTAAAAACAGTTTTATTAGTTATTTGACTTGGTTTTCTGTTTGGCACACATTTAGTTAATTTGGTTAATTCAGCTAATTTCAGGTCTATTATCTTTAAGTTACTTTCTGTGAAGTTAATACCTTTTCTTTTGAGTTACCAGTTTCTGGGGAGTCGCTGTTGGGGGTCTCCGGCTGGATGACAGGCCAAAGGATTTGCAACTGACTCTCAGCTGTTTAAGTAGGGGAATGGCTAATTGGACTGCACCATGTATGCCCATTTCATGGGGGTGGCAGAGTGTTACATTTTGAGTTTTGTTCTTTTTCTTTGCTATTTATATTTTGGTTATGATTTATTTGATTGCTTTGTCCTTAGTTCATATACAATAGCATTGGTTTGACATGTGTTGTAATTTCTCTGGTTTGTTTATATATTATGTGTTTCTCTACCCCTTTTTGTGTCAGAATGGCCTGATCAGCCACTATATAAGTTTCCCCATGTCTCAGTTTAGTTAGGTCGGTTTTGTTCTGTTCAACCTATGTTACCTGAGCTAAGTTCTGTTTAGTTGACCTCTTTTATGGGCCCAGAACTTTCTTTTTTTTGTGAAATAGTTATTTTTTGTGTTTGGAAATAAAATCTTATATTTTTGAAAATATACATTTTTTGTCTCTCCTCATGTCTGCCAGCTTGGTCCCTCACATGTTGGATGGTTCACTTGTAACTGTTTTACCGCTGAGAACCCCATCAAAAAAGGTCATACTGTCTAACGTACCTCCGTTTATTAAAGAGGAAACACTCGTGCAAGAGTTATCTCGGTATGGAAAACTGGTTTTCCTGATAAAGAAAATTCCTCTCGGGTGCAAGTCACCTTTAGTAAAGCATCTAGTCTCATTCAGAAGACAAGTTTTCATGGTTTTGAAAAATGAAATTGATGAGATCGATCTGGTCTTTAAGTTCAAAATTGAAGGGTTTGACTACACAGTGTTTGCAACATCAATTAAATGTTTTAGTTGTGGTAAGATCGGACATCTTGTTTGTGATTGTTCTAGTAAAAAGGACAGTGCAGGTGCGAGTTCAAGCATGGGACAGGGTGTGTCTGTACTTCCTCCAGCTGAGGTCGCGAGTGACACCGATATGTACCGGTATATACCGTTATGGCTGTGGTCGAGGCTGGTGACGCTGCCGCCGGTGTGGTTGTGGTTGACAGAACTTGGGTCGATCGCAACCATGAAAATATCTGATACAACTGATATTGTTTCTGAGCATAGCAAAGATGTTAAATGCACGATGTCTGAGAAGTCTGAGCATTCTGAAAACGTCTGTGTAACAGACGCTGATGAAATTGATGTTTAAGATGATGTTGATTTTGAGGGGAAAGCAAAATCTGTTTTCAAGATCCCAGTTAAAAGAAAGAAAAAAAGCAGTGGAAAAGCTTTTAAAAAAGTAAAGAAGGATGAGGGTGGTGAGGATACGAATTTGGCTTCGGACAGTGAAAGACATTCCTCTGATTCAAATGTGTGTCAAGTTTTAAATATAACTTACACAAGAGAAGCTGGAAAATAAGTGCAGCGCACGTCTTGTGTTTTTGAATGTAACGTAGGCCTAATCTGCTTTTAGAGCAGCAAGACTGAAAGAAAAAAAGATATATTAAAGCGTATCTCTGTATAATGTTATTAAAATGTTAGTTCTCTTAACATTTTTACTGCAATGGGGATGATGACGTTTCAAGCGAACATAAACTGAAGTTTCATCTGAAACTACTTGGAATCTGACACAACACTTTTTACAGATATTTTGGATACACAATAAGGTTTCATTTGTTAATATTAGTTAACTACATTAGTTAACATGGATTAAGAATGCACAATACTTTGCATTTATTAATCTTAGTTCATTTTAATTTAGACTAATACATTATTAAATCAAAAGTGAACAGTTGTATTTTTATTAACTAATGTTAACAAAGATGAATAAAGGAAGAGTTCAGATGCAAAAGCCTCAGTGCCATTTTAAATTTTCTTCTAGAATGATTCTTTTTTTTTTTTTTTATCAAGCTTGTATATTTAAGTTCAGTAAGTTCACTTAAATGACAAATTACCATTGCCATTTAAGTGAACTTACTGAACTTAAATATACAAGCTTGATAAAAATGATCATTCTAGAAGAAAATTTCAAATGGCACTTAAGGCTTTGCATCTGAACTCTTCAAATACTGTAACAAATGTATTGGTCAATGTTAATCCTACTGTAGTTAAATTAACTATAGCCTAATTTTAACAAATGAGACCTTATTATAATGTGTTACCAATATGTAAACTGCTGCTTGAACTTTGGCAACAACATTTGTCAAACATATGAAGAGTTCAGATGCAAAAGCCTCTAAATGCCATTTGAAATTTTCTTCTTTAATGATGATTTTTATCAAACTTGTATATTTAAGTTCAGTAATTTCACTTAAATAACAATTAATAGGTAATTATCATTGCAATTTAGGTGAAATCACTGAACTTAAATATACAAGCTTGATAAAAATCATCATTTTAGAAGAAAATTTCAAATGGCACTTAGAGGCTTTTGCATCTGAACTCTTCATATGTGCTTAAACTAATTCTTAAGATTTAATATTGACCTCACAATATGTATTCCTTTCTATTCCTTTCTTCCTTTCTAAGGTTCTATACAGAAGCCTTTTTAAGGGTCCAATAGTAAGAATAAGTTCTTTGTAACCAGGAAAAAGATTCTGAAACTTTTGGGTTCATTCATTATCATTTATTTTGTCCTTTCTGGATTAAATATTTCATATTTTTGACAAACATCAAGACCTTAAAATGTATTTGAATGCATTTGAATGATCACAAAATTCAAGATATGGGGGTTAGAAAATGTACGTATATCATTTTATGTAGTTAATTAGTATCACACGATGAGTGCCATTTCAGTTTTTATCCTCCAAAAATCAGCATGATTAAAATGTGATATTAACTTACTACAACAGTTTAATAAACAATACTTTAATTACAACTACAAAATGTTGCAGAATAATGTAATATATGATAATGAATGAATAATAGCCTATAAAGAACCTTTGTGCCAAAAGGGTTCTTTCTTGTCATTATAGAAACTTTTTTAGCATAAAAGGTTTATTGGAGTTGAGTAAAGAACCCTACGCTTCATATATATGTAGAACCCCAATGAACCCTTTTTTCCAAGAATGTACACTTATGTTAGTCTCTCTGTCTCATTCTGATCCCAAGATTAGGCTATACTGTAGTCATCCGGATCTAGTCTGCATCCAGACCAGATGGTGGACCTGCCCCCTAAGATGACCACAGCAGCCTGAATGCCAGGCGAGGACATCACAACTAGACAAGACCTAGAAACAAATGCCTGTGAAGGCCTAAGAACAGTCTTCGGCACAGTCATTGGATCAGATCCAGAAGAAACAGACCAGTCCACCACACAGACCCAACGGCCAGCTTCAACTCCCCTCCCACCGACACCGGCGTGATCTTATGAAGGTAAAGGAGGAGCAAAACTGGAGAACAGATGTGAACTTAAGAAGTTGTACAACAAATATTTGTACTTGAAAACCTGGTGAATGTTGAGATTTTCACTCGCCGACAATAGTCACAAACCTGTATTCTGAATTTGAAGCTGCAGTCAAGTAGTCACAAATGTGTAAAATGCCTTTCAAAGAAATACAACGACAGACACAAAGTTGTATTCGTTCATTCACATTCGCAATACAAACTCAATTAGGCATTTGCAACTTTTCAAATCTGCCATTGCTATTTCAAATCTTCACGCATTGACTTTGCAACTATTTTCGCAATATATTAATGCGTAACTAACTTAGGCATTTGTAAACTGAGTAATGGTGAGAGAAAGGCGGGGCAATTAAAAAAATTGCAATGGTTGATTTGAGAAGTTGCGAATGCCTATTACAGGGTTTTCATATTCACGTTGGAGCTGTGAGTGTAAACATTATTGTACAAGTACAAATATTTATTCTACAAGTTCTCAAATTCACATCTACATGCTCTCAAGTTTTACTCTTTTACCTTGGTGTAATCTTTTCCAAACTTCAAGCAAAAGGAGCTGAATAAAATACTCTGAATGATATCAATCCACAATCTGACTTGTGAAGCAGCCTGGAATCCTAACACACACATGTTGGTTGTTTGGCCAGAGGAGAACTGGCCCCCGACTGAGCCTGGTTTTTCTTTCTTTGTTTTGTCACTGATGGAGTTTGGGTTTTTGCCACTGTCGCCTCTGGCTTGCTTAGTTGGGGACACTTATTCTTAATAGTGATCGGCCTGCATTGACACCACTGAGCTGGGATGACATCACTGTTTTCTGCAGAGCTACTTAATAATGAAAATTGACTCTTTTTATATTTGATATACTTTATACAGTTATTGAACAGAACTGAATCAACACAGCTAAATTCAGATGAACAATGACACTACTTTCTTTTTAGAGCAGCTTTTTAGCCAAATTTAACTCTTTTTTGCATCATTGATCATTTTCCTGTCTAACCCTGTAAAGCTGCTTTGAAATTACTGTATAGTGCTATACATTTAATGGTGACTTGACATTTGCAAAATGAATTTGTTTACTGTTAAAGAATGATAGTTTGTGTAGGAAAGAGAATGGTGTTTTTCTTTTAATCATATATAATAAATATAATTTACTTATTATTTTGTTTAAAAATTGTGTTGTTGTTAAATGGTAATGAAGTGTATTTTGTTCATTGTTAATACATGTTTATATTAAAGTGTATTTGTTAATTTTATAATAAAATGGTTGAATTTGTGTTTCACTGTCTGCCAGTTTGTGGGCCACAACTGGGCCGGGGACCCAGCCGACTCTCAGCCATATCTGTCTTAGTGCCTGGGCCAGAACTGAGCCATGTCAATAAATAAGAGTCATTTTACAGTGCCTGCGCCAGACCTGGGCCATGTCAATAAATAAGAGTCATTTTACAGGGTGTGGGCCACATATGGGAAGTTGTTTGAGTCCGTTGTCAGTGTGTTGGGCCTGTTTAGGGCCGGGGACCCAGCCAGAACTGGGCCAGAATTGAAGCAAGGATGAGGCCCAGAGGTGGGCCAGACAATTTTTGCTCACTTCTACAAAAATTTACTTGAAAATCTTTTAAAATCATGTTTAAACAGGGACCAAGGTCAGTGACGGGGTTGAACTTCAAAATAACTTTCAGTAAGAAAAAACACTCAATATCGATTAGAATTTCATGCCTGAGGTATAAAATGTGTTTTCTTAAAAGTTTGACTAATCCACTATCACATGAAATGGTCAGAAATATAACTATTTGAGGTATATAAAAAAGGTAATACCTAAAAGGCACCCATCTCAGAGAATCACCCATATATATATATATATATATATATATATATGAGTAACCTTAGGTGTGTTTAAGATAATAGTTTTTGATTGCTGGTTGTACATAATCACTTTCATATTTTATGCATTGGATGTTCACGCACACGTTATTTAATTAGGCTAGTTGTTGCTCTTTAATATTTAAATAAAATATCAATCAATGGCATCATTTTTAATGGACCGGATCAACTGAAAAATCATACCTAAGAAATCCACATGACAGTGTACTTTTATTTTCAGCGAAAATCCAGTTAAATGCACTAATGAGGTGATGCTGTGTCTTCCGCATGTCTCGTGAAGCAGCGCCCTCTGCTGAACGCACACTATGTCCAATTATTAGCTTGGAAATTAAAATAATGTTACATTTTTAATTGTTTAGTAAATAATGTGTTTCTGGCAATCTGATCAAATATGATTATTATTCAACAATTATTTTGAAAAAAAAATATAACATGTATATTTTTCCATAAACTGGTTACTACAAATAAAGGTTATTCATTAGCATTTTTTAGAACTGTTCATCGAAAGGTTCTTGGAATGGTTCTTCATTGGCATTGAGTCAATAACATGTCAAAACCTTTATTTCTCCAGATTGCATGAGTGAGATCCGTGCAGATTGTTGTGTAGAGTGGCGTCATCCACTGGCCAATGAGTGTCAATACATCCTGTGGACAAACAGTACACAGTAATATTTCTTTGCCTAATTATTTATGAATGATAGAGATCAGTTATTATCAGCGAGATGAAGATATTTGACTGCTTATAAACTCGAAATAAAATATTAATTATCTATATTCATTCTGTGTTTATTGTGTCTGTCTGTCAAGCTTGTGATCAACAATGATGGTAAAAGTTATTTAATATATCTTGATATTTTTCAAAGGGATTGGCAACGATTCACCAACCTGACATACTTCATTCTGATGCATTATGAGTGAATTTTACTCATATTATAATTATCCATTTTATTCAGATTTTTATTGAATTTCTTATAACGAAGCAGCTTGCTTATTTATTTATTTATTTATTTATATTTGTGATTTTAGAACATAAGAATATAAACGACACAATTTTAGAATGATTATTTTTGGTCTCTTTCGGTTATGTTGCTTTTAGGTTCTCAGATTTAAAGTCACAATATGTATTTTTTCTACTTTAAAAATAGCAAAAATAACTGTATCTATGTTATATATTTCTATTAGATGTGTACTTACATTATCCCGACAGTTTCCACCAACTTTAAAGGATTAGTTCACTTTTGAAAAAAACTTTTGCTGATAATTTACTCACCCCATGTCATCCAAGATGTCCATGTCTTTCTTTCCTCAGTCGAAAAGAAATTTAGGTTTTTGATGAAAACATTTTTCTCCATATAATGGACTTCAATGGGAACCGGATGGTTCAAGGTCCAAAAGACAGTTAATAACTGTTTCAGATGCAGCTTCAAATGTCTTTAAATGATATCAGACGATGAATAAGGGTCTTATCATGCGAAACGATCGGTTATTTCAAAAATTATTCCAAAAATGTAACTTTTCTAAGGACAAATGCTAGCCTTGCTCTATTCTGTGAGGCGCGTTTGCAACGTCACATATTACGTAATTACGTTCAAAAGGTCACGGGCGACGTAGCCGAAAGTACATTTCGTTTATAAACATATATATATATATATATATATATATATTTATAAACGTGTGGTTACACACTATACAAACAAGGTTTAAATGATATTTGAACAGACATCCTACGATGACAACGACAACTTTAAATGCATTTGACATCGACTGAAAAGACTATTTGCTCAAAAATCATAAAATACACTTTACTGTTAACTTACTGGAGGTGTCGTTGGATCGCAAACAGTAGACGACAATCCACAGTTGAGGATTAACTTTTAAGCTACAACAACAGGATTATCCCACAACAGAACATTTATGTTTCCAAGAGACATTACCGGCTGTCGTTGAAACAATGGAGGATGATGTGTACAGATCACAGAGGGGGAGGTCTATGCCACAACCACACTGTCAATCAAACCCCTGTCTCACTTTCTACGTCACAAAGAGCTGAATCTTAGAACAGCTCGTTCTGAGACAGTGCACATGATTTATTGAGATTGTAAAAAAAAACACTGGGTGGATTTTTTATCATTCTAGGGTGGTTTTGCTCACACACTGCCAACACACATTTATGTTGAAACACCATGTAAAAGTGAATTTTCCATAATAGGTGCCCTTTAAAATAAGGAGAAATGTATAGTTTAATTCGAAGACACGGGACGTTTCTTTATTTCCGTTTTGTCGCCCGTCTATGGCGTCATATAACCTTTGACTCCTCTATTTTCTCTAACTTCCTGTGGAACCCGGCGAAACCCGCCAAACACAAAGGGGAACACTGACTGGACTACCGCCAATAAAGCAAAGAAAATAGCAAAGAAAAAAAAGTTGTACGTATTTTTATGTGTGTAAATCACATGCCCGCTCACGAGCGCCCACTCTTAACAGACACACTGTCCCCGGTGCTGCTCGCGCGTCACAGAATGTTCATAAAGCGCTCCCCGTTCACAGTAACCGCCGGGTCGTCTCATTCAAATCAGCCAGCTGTTGCTGTCAGCGATCCGCACACATGATTGAATACTCATATGAGTCAGGCTGTGAATGTAAGTTACGTGCCCCCTCCAGCGCGCTCATGCTTACTAAATAAACGCCTCACCTCCGGCGCCGCACACTCACTACATTCCCTTTAGCCTTAGCACAAAGTGGATGCATAACGCAAACCCAGTCAAACGTTTGACTGCAGTATCTTATGCGCTTTATAATCCGGTGCGCCCTATATATGAAAAATGTTCTAAATAGGTCATTCATTGAAGGGGCGTAATATAAATATTTATATTCGTCTCTATTATAGTTATGGACCACGATACGCTTTGCCTGCACGTTCTGCTGCTACAACCAGCTCAGTAAAGCTCAAACGTACGGGTGAAAAATGTGACCCGAGAAGGGTTTGGGACAGGAGAAGCATGACACAGGTAAACATTGGGGTTGCATTTAAAGCTTCTTGACAAGCTAAATCTTCAGAGAGATGCCGTATATCCGTATATTTTGTGAAACGATGATGTCATGTCATGTCATGAGCTGAGCTAGTTGTCATTGATAGCGACAACAACTCGTGAGCCCACGCTCTTTCCCGACGTCATCAAAGTACGTCTTTTGTTATTATTTTAAATGAGTGACCCCTGGTGGCCAAAAATTGCATTCTGTACGTTTAAACCAACATAAATAAAATGCCTGAAGCTATTTGAATGAGTAGTATGGAGCTGCAGACTCGGAGACCTGCATCTACAGTCCCCCGCACCCAGAGTCTCGCATTCTCAGACCCCTCGTTTTTCGAACACAGCACCTCCTATCAAATTGTATCGGAACTTAAGGCAAAACGTGAGTAGGCTATCTTCAATTTTATTTAGCGAATCGTAGTAGCCTACTCGTTTGATTTATTTTTTAATAAAACTAATTTAGCTCATCGATACAACATATGAATAGTCCATTTAATATTTGTAAAGATAGTTTGTAACAAGATTTGAGCCGTTAATGTGTGTTTTTCGCCCTCTTCCCCCCAAAAATATTTAGATAGCTAACGTTAGCCTTTAAAGAGCCCCTATCATAGCATTTGAAATGTTCCTATTTTTGTTTTAGGAGTTCCCAAAAACAGTTTAACGTGCATGCAAGGATAAACACTTTATTTGTCTTATAATATGCATTTATTTTTAACTAATTTGCTCACCGACTCCCAAATGATTCGTACAACGACTCATTTTTCCAAACCACTCCTTTGCGTGACGCTAATCGGCGGTGATTGGTCAGATGACCCAGTCAGTTATTGTTTGTTAGCATAACACATAAACATATTGATAAAGCACTGCAGTACAAGACGCTCTATTCTTTATGACAACTCCAATAACAGCGACAAACATTTCACATATTTAAAAAAAAATTGACATTAGAGACCTAAGCTGCGCTGAGCGTAACTTACACACACACGCGCACACACATACTTATTGTGCCTTCCCTCCTCACGCCCCGACGCTACAAAACCATTCAAAACCCACAAAATCAACAATTATTAATAATACTTACAGGTTGTGATTCATAGGAGGAAGCTGGTCTATATATGCTGGGTAAGTAAGTTACTGAGCCCTCCTTCAGGAACAACCGCTTGTGAATCCACATTTGAATTAATTTATGTTTTTGAATGATTCGTCACAGGGCCGGATTCAGCCAGCCCCACTAGGGGGTGCAGGTAGAATATCAGGGGGGGCAGCAAGTCTTTATTTATTTATTTATTTTTTTTTTTGGGGGGGGGGGGGGTGAAATTGTATCATTTCACAATATATATAAAAAATATATATTGTGAAATGTAAAAATCCTATATCGTCCAGCTCTAATCTATCAGCTCCTTTGATCCATTTGATTTTATGTTGGATGCCCTTCCTGACACTACCCTCTGCATTTTACCCGGGCTTGGGACCGGCACAAATAGGACACTGGCTTGTGCGCTGTTGAGGCTGCATTTATCTTTCTTTTTTTCTTTCTTTTTTTTTGTCATCTGTCTGTCTGTCTGTCTGTCTGTCTGTCCTTTTGTTTTTTATTTCAATCTTTTTTATTTATTTTTTGGGTTTTTTTGTTTGTTTGTTTGTTTTAATTTCTTTAGCTCTGTACACAGCTTATATCAGTCATTAGCATCAGTCGTCTGCTTTTCTGTGCAAAAGTCCTAACAAATGCGTCCATATCTAGACCTGTTGTTATGGGGTCTGAGACCCCATAACAAGAGACCCCGGGTCTCGTGCTCTTTGAGAGATCAAAATTAAGAGCTTCAACCCATGAACTGCTCCTTAAACAAAGATAAAGCACTGATTTGTATAATGACAATAAAGAGGGCTCAAACATCTTTTTAATTATGAGAGTCTCAGTCTACACATTACATTATCAATGGTGTTTTAGGATGCCAAACAATTATTATAATAATGTAATAACGATTTAAATATAATTATTCCTATGACGTAAAATATCCATATAGCCTATTATTTAGGCTACTATATGAAAATGTTTATTTTAGTCTGCATTACACTATAATATAGGAAAATTAAAATACTTTTGTCCTTATTTCTACACTTGCAAGAAATAAACCTTGAGCTTGTGTTTAGGGGGAAACAAACACCAGCTGATCGCGTGAGCAAAGTGCACACGTTTCTCTAAATACCCAGCACAAACAGAATGCCTATTCTTAAAGTCTTGTGCTCTTTTATGAAAACAAAAAGCCATATCATGGTTTTTTAGTTCATTGGCAAAATATAACGCTAGAGACCTTCATGTTAGTTTATACATTTTACATCTCATGTTCAGCAAAAGGCGGATTCGAACTCGAGTCCGAGCGCAAAAGCTCATTCACGAACGACACGCTCTACCATATGCGCCACTGTCGCTGTTCCGTGACGTGCGTGTTTTGTTCAAAATTAACATCGCTATCGGCCTTTGCGAGATTGCGACCAGTAGCTACTTTGAATGAGGGATAGAGAGCAGAGAGCGCTCACTCTGACCATTTCTCTTGAAATATTTTTTACATTTCGGATCTTTGCATGCCATCACGTTTGGGGGGGCAGTCACGGCATTTGGGGGGGCATTGCCCCTCCTTGCCCATGCCTATATCCGGCCCTGATTCGTCATTAAAATGAGAACACAATCGGGGTATACTGTTGCGGTATCGTTGCAAATATGAACTCTAACCACCGATTCTTCACATGCTCGTCCCTGGTAAATGAAAACAAAGTGGCTGAACTATCTTTGCATTGTAGAACACAGCGTCTTCTCGACATGACGCTATGATGAAGTATTTGAATGTGTAGACACAGCGTCTTCTCGACATGACGCTATTATGAAGTATTTGAATGTGTAGACTTCAAGTTTACACTTCCGTCTGCGCGCGCAGTAACTGGGCTCGGCCAATGACCTCTCTAAGGCACGATGTAACAGCAATGACTCGTTTCAAAAACAATTCATTTCATACGCTCAGAGTCGACTCACACTTTTGAAAGACAATAACTTTATATATGGTGCACTTTCAGATATAAATCTTTGCAGGATGTTTTCATTCCCTTAGAGCTATATTCCACACCATATGAACAGTCATTTTCAAAAATCCATGATAGGGGCTGTTTAACCTTGGACTTTTTGTAGAAATGTCATAAATGCTGCTGTTATTTTCACTGCCCATTCTGTGCCCCCATATATTCAAAGTTCAAAAACATCTCAAGGGACACTTCAACAGAGCAGTGCAACATGGTAGCTAACATTTGCAAACATCTTTTTTCTTTTTTTTCTTCCTTTTTGAAACGTCAAGACATGTGCTATCAGTCCTATGTTGTAGGCTATTCCAGGGTACACCATACATCGATGGAGTTGCCGCTGCCGAATGCAGCAACATATCATTTTATGATTATATGCAAAGCGACTTATAAATTAGTTTTTTTTAATGCAGTTGAAGATGAAAAGTAAAGTCACAAACACAGTTTTTTCTTCCATTTTTCTTTACAGCGAGAAGATGTTTAGGTGATCATTAAATAAAGTACAGAATTGTTTATTATTGGTGTTTTGTCTATTCTGATTTGTTTTGCTTCACATTCAAAATATCAAAAAAAAACAGATATTGTAATGTTAGCATGGTATTGTTAGACCATTATAGGTTGAACTGAAAGAAAAATTGGAATTTGAATAAAAAATATAATAAAAAAAAAAACATTGTAGCAATATAATATCACATAGCCTACTATTTTTCTGAAGATAGTTTCCCTTCCATCAGTAACAATTAGTTTTTTGGCACATGCATTAAGCAGGGAACGCAAATATTTATTGGATCATTTATTTGAAGACTGTAATATTGCAAATATTGCATTTGGATAATCGTGCGCTGTACTCTGTGTGCGGGTGTTATTCGATCTTTTGAACAGCAGGAGGTGCTGTGTTCGAAAAACGAGGGGTCTGAGAATGCGGGACTCTGGGTGGGGGACTGTAGATGCAGGCTCCGAGTCTGCAGCTTCATAATATTGATTTGAATCAACTTTATCTTTAGGCTACTAATCGCCAATGACGTTTGTTTTTTACACTGGCGCTTTCTGAACTTTATGATAGAATGGGCTATATCTACGTTAATGAATGACAAAACTGATGGAATGAAACATTCATAGGGATTAAACCCTGCTATTGAGGGACATGTTTAGTCAGCGTTAACTTCGGTTAATCAGTTCATCATGTTAAGTTAAAGTGAAGCTGCAGTTCAACAGAACTGATCAAAATATTCAAATCTCTCGGTGAGTGTGAGAGTTATGGCTGTTAATAATCATAACCGACAGATCTGCCCACATCTGGGTCATACGGCGCGTGTGTCACTGATGATCACAGTGCACTAGTGAACACAGCTGTAGTGTGCTGGATTGTAGTCACCTGTAGACTCGGTTTACTGCTCCTCTCGGGATCTTCTGTGTGTTCGTCGGCATGGCGAAAAAGAGTTTTTCCGGCAGAAAGTCTTTGAGGAACTTGTTTTCTAAAAGTGAAGCGAATCTCGAAGAGTCTGTGGACAAAGAGGACAGGAGAGGAACACTCAGACTCTTCAAGTGGAAGAAAAAGCAGAAAACGGAGAGTTCAGACACTGAAAGCCTAAAGGCTGCGAGGTAAAACATTGTTTTTGTTTGTTTTGCATCTGTCAGAGACATCCGTCAGTAAACCTCTATCTGACATCTAGATTTAAACATTTCAATATGATGTAAAAATAAAATGTAAAAACAACTTCGTACTTTCATCCTATTTGTTTTTAATGTTGAGTTATTCGGGATAATGCGTTGTCACTTTAGAAGTCACGTAAAAATAATTTATCTATTATTATTGAATCTATTATTGAAAAATAGCATTCTTAATTAATTTATTATTAATTTATGAACCAAATGCATGCTATGTTTTATTCTATGGTATTAAAGATATGCTTTATAACCTCCTCGTTTCTGTCCTCTAATTTGAGGACGTGTTGTTCTGAGAGTAAAGCTATGAAAGTTTAACCTGTTTATTATTTTGTTGTTTTGCTTGTCTTGTGATTAGCATGATATTATAAACGTTTATGATATGTAATGCTGCAGTACCGCAGGGAGTAAAACGGAATTCTGTCCAAAGGAGCGTGTAGAAAGTTGTGGAGCAGGTTTTGTTTTTGAACAATTTTATATGGTTGCAAAGAAATATACGATCTAATTGGCCTGAAATGTAAGTTTAACGACATTATTTACTTGTTTAAACACCTGCATTTGATATTGTGCTGCACTCTAAAAATGCTGGGTTGTTTTAATCCAACTTTGGGTCAAATGTGGACAAAACCAGCCATTGGGTTAAATTTTTTAATTACATTTTTAACCCAACGTTTGGGTTTGTCCATATTTGACCCAAAGTTGGGTTAAAACAACCCAGCATTTTTAGAGTGTGTGTAAAATCCACAGCACTCTTGTTTAGGATATGTTTTAATTGGAAAGATGGATTGCATGAGTATCTGTTACCTGGGTTATGAGCCAAGACACTGAGTTGTGAAGCGTGTTTCCACCACAGAATAACATATTTCCTCAGGATTGCGAGATACAGTCGCATTTGTAAGTTATAAAGCCAGAAGTGCACAATATAAAGTATCACGTGTATCACGTGGATGAATAATCATATGCAAATGATATGCAGATGAGGATATGCATATTTAAACTAGGCGTTGTAATCTCCATATGGTTATTTCGGGGAGGAGACGCACGTGCGCACAATCTCCCGCTGACTGGGATTTATAAAGTGAATTCTGCGCAGGTTCTGGCGTACGAACGGTTTTATAAATCTGAAAACTTTTGTGCGTACACAAATTCTGCCTTATGTGCGTACGCACACTTTAAGGATGAAATCTACGCAAAGTTTTATACATGAGGCCCCAGTTCACAAGTGGAAAATATCCTACTTTCCATAGCACGTGAATGCAGCATTAGTATGGCGGAAACCAGCTTCAGTTCTGGGTAATGATTAGCCTGGCTGCGCCCTCCTACGCACTTCCACTCAATTTCATTTTCCTTCATTACTACGTCTGGGACTGCTGTGTATCCTTCCTTAGGTTTCCAGAAATCAATTTTTTTGTAGGACCAATCAGCGAATAGGGAGTGGCTGAGAACGATGACATTGATGTAGCGTGACAGTTTGAGTTCAGTAATGGCAGTGGAAAAAGACGTGAGAAAAGCTATTCGGTCCGTTGTTGGAAAATAAACTGCCGAATATACAGAATTTAAAGCTGGATTGTTATCGTCTCACCTCAGGATTGTTATCGCTTGTTTCACAACGGAGGATCAAGTGAAGGAGGCAGAAAGGTTGGAAGTTTGTGCTGGCCAGCTCGTGCACGATGACCGTGACATTTTGGACGGTTTAGCCTGGTGTTCGGAAGCCCCGAGTCCTGGCTGCTAAACTATTGTTGAAGATCCGCTCAGGAGTCATGTCAGTCGCTCAGATTCCCAACAGTAAATTTACTGATTCTTGTGATGAATAGAACATTTTGAGACCCTTTGTGTACTCGTGCAGGAGGTTGGTGTGTCAGTTTTACATGTTGTAAATCATACAAAATGGTTGTGATTTTTTTTTTAAATAATTGTCATAAATAAAAATGTGAAAACCCATACTTTGAAGACTATATTTGATTTTCAGTTTTAGATGGCAATGGTTAATTTGTTTTTTTAATAAAAAAAAATAAATAAATGCCATATAAAAATGTACAAACACATACTTTGAAGACCAATTAAAGGTGGAATACCTAAGATTTTTGCATTAAAATATCCCAAAATCACAAGGCCAGTGTTATATATTTAGTTAAGATGATAACTTGCAATATTCCAAATGTTTCAAACAATGTTTAAATCGCGAGAAAATTTAGATTTTAACCAAGGAAACGGGGCGTGTGAGCAGGGGTGAGCTGGGAGTCGCCAGTCAATCGCGTCATACCTCGGTTTCCGCTCGTACTGCGTGTAGTCCTGGACAAATGCGGAAGTTGTAGTTGTGTGTTAGCGTCTATCAAGCAACAAACGTCAGCTTGTTTCGCGCATTTGTTATGGAATGGAGCACAATTATTCTTTTAATTTATTCTCGGAATGTGAACTGTTGGCTGTAAAGGGGGTCGCACACCGTACGAGAAGCGGCGCGCCACGTTTGGGACAACAGGTAACACCGAACGCGCACTTTCTCATCAGTGTATGGCCAGCAATATTGTTATGTTTAATGACATGAAAGGAAGATAACGTCTGTTCTATGTTATTGTACTGTACAATTAAATACAATCGTTGCTGAGTCTGCATTCTGAAAACTTTACCTCAGATCATCATCCGTTAACTGAATCAATTGAGAATCTCAACTGAAAAATCTAATAACATCAGCTATTGTTATTCAAGCAGCTGATTTCTGTAAATGAATGCAAACCTTATGCATATTGCAGCATAGGGCGAAGTCAGGATCCATTAGCAACGATTTGAGACAAAAATAAGTCACTTCGTCCAGTGACTCGTACAGTAACATCTGTGATAACTAATTTACTTTTAAACCTGACTTTTCTTGCGGTTGTTTCAGTTGAATAAAAAACAAGCATGTCATTAAACGCAACATTTATAGAAATCGAACTTTACCTCATCCATGACAACTAATTTTCGATTCCCGTCTGACTGATTTATCCATGGTAGAGTTGAAAACAACAGTTCCCATCATTCCGCGTTCCTCCACGGCGTCATCAAGCAAAGCCGTTATTGTTGTTTTGAATGTAGCGCCCTCTAGCGGCATCTAAATCATAGGTATTCCACCTTTAAGGTAATTAAGAAACAATAAGTCGTAATATGAAAAATTGTTGTTTATTACACATCTGCAGATAGAGACAGACTGATCATTCACTGTACAGCATTTGCGAAAACGACCACAGGGACGTATTTGTAATGATTAGACACAGCTTCGACCGTTGAATGAATATATCACTGTCCTTCGTGTCAAATATACATTTCAAATTATTAATTGTTCCTAAATTAACAAAATATGCAGCTCTCGTTGACTGAAATCCTATTGTAAACATAATCCTCTGATCATTCGGACTTGTTGTTTCCAGCTGTTTCAGCGCGTGACATACGTCGCTCACGACCACACGCTAGCGATTGGCTATGGCAGATCGTGAGTGACTATGGGCAGATCCAATAGTTTTGAACTTTAATAGTGAATCCGCCTACAAGGAAGTAAATGTTTCTCAATGGAGAGAGGCCAGACTCTATGTACAAATGAAATGTACTAGAGTCTGGTTGAACCAGGCTAGGTAATGATGTGAGGAACAGCACAACTGACCCGGACTGGTCCTGTAGGCCAACGGGCCGAATAACCCACTGAACATCCAATAAAGTTTATCGAGATCAGATTCTGAGCACATTCATGATCTGATCTTATTTTTATTGTCAAGTCAAGTCAAGTCACATTTATTTATATAGCGCTTTTCACAATACACATTGTATCAAAGCAGCTTCACAGTGATAACATGAAAGTAGTACAACACAGATCAATAATATTGTTAAATATTAAATATTAAATAACCCCAACTAAGCAAGCCAAAAGCAAGGCAGTATTTAGGCAGTAGCAAGTTAAGCAGTTTCAGTGGCAAACGGTTCCGTATGGCATAACAGAGGACTAAAAGGTAAGCATTATGTGAATGCTTGACTAAAGAGATGCGTCTTTAATCTAGTTTTAAACTGTGTCAGCGAGTCAGAGCCTCGGACCGCATCGGGAAGGCTATTCCAGAGTTTTGGAGCTAAATGTGAGAATGCCCTCCCTCCTTTAGTGGACTTAGATATCCTAGGAATGACCAGAAGCCTTGAATTTAGTGATCTTAAGGAACGCGGTGGATTGTAGGGCAAAAGAAGGTCCGTTAAGTACATAGGAGCTAATATAAACCATTTAGGGCTTTATAGGTCAGTAGTAGTATCATTGTCAGGACAAATTGGGAAAAGTGAAGAAACTCTGCAAGTGACTGTAGATTTTAAGGCCTGAAGAATGAAATCTCATAAACTTTTGCTTTTAAAACGGCGTAAGTCTTGTTTGGGACACTGAAGCTGAAATGGGACACATTTCTGACTCTTACTGCGCTGGACGTCGGATTGTGTGTGTTCACTGGTTTCTGTTTGAGTTGTGATGAGCTTCTGCTAGTCAGCAGCTGGTGGAGCTCAGAAACAGGTCGAGAGGAGGATATAGTGTTTCTTTATGGTCCATTTTATGCTTATAAGTGTAATCATAGTCATACAAGTGTAACTCGTAGTCATATAATGAGTGGGATCGTTCCATAATTTACAAAGGGTGTGAAATTGGAGGTTGACAGATCGCTGCAGTTATTCAGCCAGTCCTGGTGACATGGACACTAGATATCTGTTAATCTGTGGATCTGAATGTAATAGGTGAGTTAATGGGTGAGTTGAGTTTAATCACTTTAATTGTGACCCAAAAGGGTCTAATCTGCACATTACCACAGTTTAACCCTCTATTAAAACCCTTCTGTTGTAAATTACAGGAGGTTTTCCCAAACTACTTACACACCAGAAGTGGATCTTGAGGTTCACTCGTTTACTGATTATTCAGACCAAGTTTGCAAAACCAACAGCACATTACACGCTTTATTGTAGAAATACTCTAAGCACAGGTCTCTACTTTACACACATCATCCAACAAACAGCGTTCATGTGGGAAACACTGTCATTTAAATTCCACACTGCTTTACATATCGACACAAAGGTGTCATTATTCATAACTCAGGTCAGTTCCATAACTGTAAAATGCATCAGTACTGTATATAGAGTGTATTTGTGCACAGACGTGTCTGCCAAACTCCTGTAACTCCACTGCACACTGAAGACACGAGTGTTTATGTTTCACATCTGTTTGTAGTTATGTGTGTATGTCGGTGATCATTTGATGTTTGTGTGTAGAGTTACTACGCGAAAAACACAATTTTTGAAGGAGTTAAAATAGTTCTGTTTGCTTTTGCAAGAGATGTTTTGTATGTTGTGTGTGTGTTTTGTGGTTATGTGTGTAGAGTTTCAAGAAAGTGATCCAACATTTTTTGGAAATGTTGTATCTTGAATAAAGTGTAATGCTCAGGTGATCGACCTGCAATAACCCCTGAACCGTGACAGTTCTTCAGAACCCGTCGGTTAATTCTGTGTTTGCTCGACACAATACTGTGATGCCTAAATCAAACACGCGTCTCCATTCCCAAACAAACCATGACACTAAAGCAAACAAGCTGTGTGTGTGTTCACAATGACAGGAGTTCAACCCCAAACCTGTTGCTTGTGTAGACAGACTCAGAACGAGAGCGAGAGAATAACTGTGTAGTGTTTGTGTGTCGACAGAATCAGCCAGAAATGGCAGATACACACTCACAACACACAGATTCAGTTGAATATTGAGTATTGACCAATATATTATTAGAGCTTTTCTTCTTCTTTTTTTATTTATCAGTATAGTATAAGAAGTCTCTTCTGCTTATCAAAGCTGCATTTATTTGATCAAAAATACAGTAAAATATTTTTAACATCTGTTTTCTATGTGAATATATAATAAAGTGTAATTTATTCTTCTGATCAAAGCTGAATTTATCATCATTACTCCAGTCTTCAGTGTCACATGATCCTTCACAAATCACTCTAATATGATGATATGATGATCATAAACATTTATGATTATTATTAGTGTTGAAAACAGTTTAGATTTTTGTGGAAACTTTTTTTTTCAGGCTTCGTTGATTAATATAGAGTTAAAAACAGAAATGTGATAAAAATGTGACATTATAAAGGTTTTTACTGTCACTTATGATCAATTTAATAATGCGTCCTTCCTGAATAAAAGTACATTTTTGAAAAAAACCTAACAAACCCCCAAAGTTGTGAATAATGTAAGTGTGTGTGTGTGTGTGTGTGTGTGTGTGTGTGTGTGTGTGTGTGTGTGTGTGTGCATGTGTGTGTACGTGTATATGTTCAATCATTTGTAAATTTATTTAGACAAAATAGAATTTTCATATGAGCCATTTATCAGTTATCAGCTATGACATGAAATTAATACATTTCCTGCAGGGATTTAATTTTTTATAAAAACATAAAGTAATTGATTTTATAAATGACGTGTCTAGTTATCTACTGTGCTCTTTTAAACACATTTAAGCAATAATTTGTGGCTGAGCGTTTCCACAGTAACACCAGCGAGGGAGTTTCTGCTAATGATACAGTTGCAGTGAAGGAACAGGCTGCGCAACATTACTGTCCTCATCATCACACGAGCGAAACTCATGTGTGTGTGAGCCCTCGAGGGAGAAGATGATCACACACACTCCACACACCAGTGAAAGTCTCAGCTGACTTTCACCTCGCAGGCCTCCAGAGAGGAGTTCAACAGATTTCATAAACTCAGTGATTATACTTGAGTTGGGTTATAGACCTCAGTGATGATTATACTCAGGTTGGGTTATAGACCCCATTGATTATACTCGGGTGAGTTTTAGACCTCAGTGATTATACTCGGGTTGGGGTTTAGACCTCAGTGATTATACTCAGGTTGGGTTTTAGACCTCAGTGATTATACTCAGGTTGGGTTATAGACCTCAGTGATTATACTCGGGTTGGGTTTTAGACCTCAGTGATTATACTCAGGTTGGGTTATAGACCTCAGTGATTATACTCGGGTTGGGTTATGGACCTCAATGATTATACTCGGGTTGGGTTATAGACCTCAGTGATTATACTCGGGTTGGGTTTTAGACCTCAGTGATTATACTCAGGTTGGGTTATAGACCTCAGTGATTATACTTGAGTTGGGTTATAGACCTCAGTGATGATTATACTCAGGTTGGGTTATAGACCCCATTGATTATACTCGGGTGAGTTTTAGACCTCAGTGATTATACTCGGGTTGGGGTTTAGACCTCAGTGATTATACTCAGGTTGGGTTTTAGACCTCAGTGATTATACTCAGGTTGGGTTATAGACCTCAGTGATTATACTCGGGTTGGGTTTTAGACCTCAGTGATTATACTCAGGTTGGGTTATAGACCTCAGTGATTATACTCGGGTTGGGTTATGGACCTCAATGATTATACTCGGGTTGGGTTATAGACCTCAGTGATTATACTCGGGTTGGGTTTTAGACCTCAGTGATTATACTCAGGTTGGGTTATAGACCTCAGTGATTATACTCAGGTTGGGTTATAGACCCCATTGATTATACTCGGGTTGGGGTTTAGACCTCAGTGATTATATTCGGGTTTGGTCATGGACCTCAATGATTATACTCGGGTTGGGTTTTAGACGTCATTGATTATACTCAGGTTGGGTTTTAGACCTCAGTGATTATACTCAGGTTGGGTTTTAGACCTCAGTGATTATACTCAGGTTGGGTTATAGACCTCAGTGATTATACTCGGGTTGGGTTTTAGACGTCATTGATTATACTCAGGTTGGGTTTTAGACCTCAGTGATTATACTCAGGTTGGGTTTTAGACCTCAGTGATTATACTCGGGTTGGGTTATGGACCTCAATGATTATACTCAGGTTGGGTTTTAGACCTCAGTGATTATACTCGGGTTGGGTTATAGACCTCAGTGATTATACTCGGGTTGGGTTATAGACCTCAGTGATTATACTCAGGTTGGGTTATAGACCTCAGTGATTATACTCGGGTTGGGTTATGGACCTCAATGATTATACTCGGGTTGGGTTATAGACCTCAGTGATTATACTCGGGTTGGGTTTTAGACCTCAGTGATTATACTCAGGTTGGGTTATAGACCTCAGTGATTATACTTGAGTTGGGTTATAGACCTCAGTGATGATTATACTCAGGTTGGGTTATAGACCCCATTGATTATACTCGGGTGAGTTTTAGACCTCAGTGATTATACTCGGGTTGGGGTTTAGACCTCAGTGATTATACTCAGGTTGGGTTTTAGACCTCAGTGATTATACTCAGGTTGGGTTATAGACCTCAGTGATTATACTCGGGTTGGGTTTTAGACCTCAGTGATTATACTCAGGTTGGGTTATAGACCTCAGTGATTATACTCGGGTTGGGTTATGGACCTCAATGATTATACTCGGGTTGGGTTATAGACCTCAGTGATTATACTCGGGTTGGGTTTTAGACCTCAGTGATTATACTCAGGTTGGGTTATAGACCTCAGTGATTATACTTGAGTTGGGTTATAGACCTCAGTGATGATTATACTCAGGTTGGGTTATAGACCCCATTGATTATACTCGGGTGAGTTTTAGACCTCAGTGATTATACTCGGGTTGGGGTTTAGACCTCAGTGATTATACTCAGGTTGGGTTTTAGACCTCAGTGATTATACTCAGGTTGGGTTATAGACCTCAGTGATTATACTCGGGTTGGGTTTTAGACCTCAGTGATTATACTCAGGTTGGGTTATAGACCTCAGTGATTATACTCGGGTTGGGTTATGGACCTCAATGATTATACTCGGGTTGGGTTATAGACCTCAGTGATTATACTCGGGTTGGGTTTTAGACCTCAGTGATTATACTCAGGTTGGGTTATAGACCTCAGTGATTATACTCAGGTTGGGTTATAGACCCCATTGATTATACTCGGGTTGGGGTTTAGACCTCAGTGATTATATTCGGGTTTGGTCATGGACCTCAATGATTATACTCGGGTTGGGTTTTAGACGTCATTGATTATACTCAGGTTGGGTTTTAGACCTCAGTGATTATACTCAGGTTGGGTTTTAGACCTCAGTGATTATACTCAGGTTGGGTTATAGACCTCAGTGATTATACTCGGGTTGGGTTTTAGACGTCATTGATTATACTCAGGTTGGGTTTTAGACCTCAGTGATTATACTCAGGTTGGGTTTTAGACCTCAGTGATTATACTCGGGTTGGGTTATGGACCTCAATGATTATACTCAGGTTGGGTTTTAGACCTCAGTGATTATACTCGGGTTGGGTTATAGACCTCAGTGATTATACTCGGGTTGGGTTATAGACCTCAGTGATTATACTCAGGTTGGGTTATAGACCTCAGTGATTATACTCGGGTTGGGTTATGGACCTCAATGATTATACTCGGGTTGGGTTATAGACCTCAGTGATTATACTCGGGTTGGGTTTTAGACCTCAGTGATTATACTCAGGTTGGGTTATAGACCTCAGTGATTATACTTGAGTTGGGTTATAGACCTCAGTGATGATTATACTCAGGTTGGGTTATAGACCCCATTGATTATACTCGGGTGAGTTTTAGACCTCAGTGATTATACTCGGGTTGGGGTTTAGACCTCAGTGATTATACTCAGGTTGGGTTTTAGACCTCAGTGATTATACTCAGGTTGGGTTATAGACCTCAGTGATTATACTCGGGTTGGGTTTTAGACCTCAGTGATTATACTCAGGTTGGGTTATAGACCTCAGTGATTATACTCGGGTTGGGTTATGGACCTCAATGATTATACTCGGGTTGGGTTATAGACCTCAGTGATTATACTCGGGTTGGGTTTTAGACCTCAGTGATTATACTCAGGTTGGGTTATAGACCTCAGTGATTATACTCAGGTTGGGTTATAGACCCCATTGATTATACTCGGGTTGGGGTTTAGACCTCAGTGATTATATTCGGGTTTGGTCATGGACCTCAATGATTATACTCGGGTTGGGTTTTAGACGTCATTGATTATACTCAGGTTGGGTTTTAGACCTCAGTGATTATACTCAGGTTGGGTTTTAGACCTCAGTGATTATACTCAGGTTGGGTTATAGACCTCAGTGATTATACTCGGGTTGGGTTTTAGACGTCATTGATTATACTCAGGTTGGGTTTTAGACCTCAGTGATTATACTCAGGTTGGGTTTTAGACCTCAGTGATTATACTCGGGTTGGATTATAGACCTCAGTGATTATACTCAGGTTGGGTTTTAGACCTCAGTGATTATACTCAGGTTGGGTTATAGACCTCAGTGATTATACTCGGGTTGGGTTTTAGACCTCAGTGATTATACTCAGGTTGGGTTATAGACCTCAGTGATTATACTCGGGTTGGGTTATGGACCTCAATGATTATACTCGGGTTGGGTTATAGACCTCAGTGATTATACTCGGGTTGGGTTTTAGACCTCAGTGATTATACTCGGGTTGGGTTTTAGACCTCAGTGATTATACTCAGGTTGGGTTATAGACCTCAGTGATTATACTCGGGTTGGGTTATGGACCTCAATGATTATACTCAGGTTGGGTTTTAGACCTCAGTGATTATACTCGGGTTGGGTTATAGACCTCAGTGATTATACTCAGGTTGGGTTTTAGACCTCAGTGATTATACTCGGGTTGGGTTATAGACCTCAGTGATTATACTCGGGTTGGGTTTTAGACCTCAGTGATTATACTCAGGTTGGGTTATGGACCTCAATGATTATACTCGGGTTGGGTTATAGACCTCAGTGATTATACTCAGGTTGGGTTATAGACCTCAGTGATTATACTCAGGTTGGGTTATGGACCTCAATGATTATACTCGGGTTGGGTTATAGACCTCAGTGATTATACTCGGGTTGGGTTTTAGACCTCAGTGATTATACTCGGGTTGGGTTATAGACCTGAGTGATTATACTCAGGTTGGGTTATAGACCTCAGTGATTATACTCGGGTTGGGTTATAGACCTCAGTGATTATACTCGGGTTGGGTTATGGACCTCAATGATTATACTCGGGTTGGGTTATAGACCTCAGTGATTATACTCAGGTTGGGTTATAGACCTCAGTGATTATACTCAGGTTGGGTTATGCACCTCAATGATTATACTCGGGTTGGGTTATAGACCTCAGTGATTATACTCGGGTTGGGTTATAGACCTCAGTGATTATACTCGGGTTGGGTTATGGACCTCAATGATTATACTCGGGTTGGGTTATAGACCTCAGTGATTATACTCAGGTTGGGTTTTAGACCTCAGTGATTATACTCAGGTTGGGTTATAGACCTCAGTGATTATACTCAGGTTGGGTTATAGACCTCAGTGATTATACTCAGGTTGGGTTATGGACCTCAATGATTATACTCGGGTTGGGTTATAGACCTCAGTGATTATACTCGGGTTGGGTTATAGACCTCAGTGATTATACTCGGGTTGGGTTATGGACCTCGATGATTATACTCGGGTTGGGTTATAGACCTCAGTGATTATACTCGGGTTGGGTTTTAGACCTCAGTGATTATACTCAGGTTGGGTTATAGACCTCAGTGATTATACTCAGGTTGGGTTATAGACCCCATTGATTATACTCGGGTTGGGTTTTAGACCTCAGTGATTATACTCGGGTTGGGGTTTAGACCTCAGTGATTATACTCGGGTTTGGTTATGGACCTCAATGATTATACTCGGGTTGGGTTTTAGACGTCATTGATTATACTCAGGTTGGGTTTTAGACCTCAGTGATTATACTCAGGTTGGGTTTTAGACCTCAGTGATTATACTCAGGTTGGGTTTTAGACCTCAGTGATTATACTCAGGTTGGGTTATAGACCTCAGTGATTATACTCGGGTTGGGATATAGACCTCAGTGATTATACTCAGGTTGGGTTATGGACCTCAATGATTATACTCGGGTTGGGTTTTAGACGTCATTGATTATACTCAGGTTGGGTTTTAGACCTCAGTGATTATACTCGGGTTGGATTATAGACCTCAGTGATTATACTCAGGTTGGGTTTTAGACCTCAGTGATTATACTCAGGTTGGGTTATAGACCTCAGTGATTATACTCGGGTTGGGTTATGGACCTCAGTGATTATAATTGGGTTGGGTTATAGACCTCAGTGATTATACTCGGGTTGGGTTTTAGACCTCAGTGATTATACTCAGGTTGGGTTTTAGACCTCAGTGATTATACTCGGGTTGGATTATAGACCTCAGTGATTATACTCAGGTTGGGTTATAGACCTCAGTGATTATACTCGGGTTGGGTTATGGACCTCAGTGATTATAATTGGGTTGGGTTATAGACCTCAGTGATTATACTTGGGTTGGGTTTTAGACCTCAGTGATTATACTCGGGTTGGGTTTTAGACCTCAGTGATTATAATCGGGTTGGGTTATAGACCTCAGTGATTATACTCGGGTTGGGTTTTAGACCTCAGTAATTATACTCAGATTGGGTAGACCTCAGTGATTATACTCAGGTTGGATTTTAGACCAGCATGTTTTCAGCATCGTGCTCCCGGGGGTTTTCAGGGTGGGTGTGGAATGTGAAGTATGATGATTTTTCTCAAAAACCTGTGGGATCTTTAGACCTCAGACTCACTTTTGAACACATTATCTCGCTTCTGAAGCTCCTGGATCCTCACTGCATGTTCATGCATCCTAATTAAATAAACTTTCGACTGTGTGCATGACATTTAACAGATTATTTCACATAAGTCAAAGGATAATTCATCAGTTGTTCACGTTCCTCAAGAAACAGCTGCTCTTTGTTTTCAAATAAGTTTATTTGTGCATGGCATCTACATGATTCACTTTCAAAAAATGTGATTGCTTCCTTCGTGACTAGTTGTTTTAGATGCACCTTTTCCAAACTAATATTTCCAGTTTAAATGAGAGCTATGATGAGTTATGAATTGCATCCCTTTTTATAAGAGTATGTAATGCCACACAATTAGTCCATTGTTTTCTTTGTTCATTAAGGTGAATCAGAAGCACTTTACTGAAGTCATTTTAATTGGCCATTAGTTTAGTGTGTATTCACGTCTTGTTCTTTGAAAGTATGCCACAAGTTTCTGCTTTAATGAATACGAATAACCTGTTTACACATTTAATTTCCATAGATCATTAACTGTAACACATTCCTGTCGTTTTAGTCGACGGTTATGAATACTGTAAACTCCAGGACACTTTTTGTTTGCTCTTTTGCTTTTATCTGAACTTTAAACCGAATTCTCAATCTCTGGATCTCTAACTGAATGTCGTCTTCCACAGAACTGAGTCGGGAACACCGGGAGCCGGAGACGGGGAAAGTCAGGATGGCGAGAAGTCGAGTAAACGCAAGACGTCTCTGTTCGGCTCGGTTTTCAGGTCAAAGGTCAGAGCTCGAGCTGGCATTAATCCAACATGTGCATGGCGGGATTATTGACCTTAACTAAAATTGAACTTAACTAAAAGGTTTAAATATATTTTAATAAAGATGAAGTCAAATCAAATGTAGATATTAGTGTCACAGTGTCTGGATGTGTTCCCTTGTTTGTCCACTAGATGTCCTCCTTCCCCACTGTGTCATTCACTATCTGGAACTGCATTTCCCATCATCCTGTTCTGTCACTTACTGATCATTGCACTCAGCTGTTCCCCGTAATCATTGTTCCCAGCTGTTCTGTGTTAGTCTTGTTAGAGATGTGTATATATTCCCTTTGTTAGTATGTGTACGGAGTTGTTGTTTTATGTCAGCACACTTTGGAGTTCTGTGTTTCTTGCCAGTTTCTTGTTTTGTTTGTTTATTTTGTATTTGGATTGATAACATGGATTTTAAACCTTGCCTGGATGATTACGAGATGGGTTGCCCTTAATTAAAATTTTACTGCAACTGGATTTTCTGTTCCCTGTGTGTGTTCGTGACCGAACGACTCCATCACACCTAAATCCAGCGGTAATTTTCTTTTCTTTTTTTTTTCTCGGAAGATCTCTTCCCCAGTCATCATGTGGATTCCACGTAGCAAGCTTTCTTCCACTGAGAGGGAGAATGGCATCTCGCTACTGGAATATTTTTCGAGATGTGCATGAAGGCATAAGGAGATCAGGGTAGCTGAGGCTTCACCACTGGTCTCATCGAACGCTGGGACTTCGTCAATGGTTTCGTCCATTTCTGAGGCGGCAGAAATCCGTCTGAAAGGACGAAGGAGGAGAAGGAGACCTGTATCTGCCCAGCGAGAGACTGTTCGCGTCCCGTCTGCCCAGCGGGAGACTGCTCGCGTCCGGTCTTCTCAGCGGGAGACTGCTCGCGTCCCGTCTGCCCAGCGGGAGACTTCTCACGTCCCGTCTGCCCAGCGGGAGACTGCTCACGCCGCGTCTGCCCAGCGGGAGACTGCTCGCGTCCCGTCTGCCCAGCGGGAGACTGCTCGCGTCCCGTCTGCCCAGCGGGAGACTGCTCGCGTCCCGTCTGCCCAGGGGGAGACTGCTCGCGTCCCGTCTGCCCAGCGGGAGACTGCTCGCGTCCCGTCGCCCAGCGGGAGACTTCTCGCGTCCCGTCTGCCCAGCGGGAGACTGCTCGCGTCGCGTCTGCCCAGCGGGAGACTGCTCGCGTCCCGTCTGCCCAGCGGGAGACTGCTCACGTCCCGTCTGCCCAGCGAGAGACTGCTCACGTCCCGTCTGCCCAGCGAGAGACTGCTCACGTCCCGTCTGCCCAGCGAGAGACTGCTCACGTCCCGTCTGCCCAGCGAGAGACTGCTCACGTCCCGTCTGCCTTGTCGGCTTGCGGCTGTCTCGGATATTGAAGAGGCCGGTGTCCAGTGTTTCAGAGCTGAACCCAGTGCCTGTTCCAGAACCGGAGGCAGAGTCAGTGCCCGTTCCAGAGCCGGAGGCAGAGCCAATGCCCGTTCCAGAGCTGGAGCTCATGTCGGTTTCGGACCCAGTGTTTGTGTCTGTGTTTGTGTCTGTCCTTGTGACTGTTTCTGTTCTAGTGTCTGTTCCTGGGCCGGTGTCTGTTCCTGAGCCACTGCCTGTTCCAGAGCCACAGGCAGAGCCAGTGCCTGTTCCAGAGCCACAGGCAGAGCCAGTGCCTGTTCCAGAGCCGGAGGCAGAGCCAGTGCCTGTTCCAGAGCCGGAGGCAGAGCCAGTGCCTGTTCCTGAGCCGGAGGCAGAGCTAGTGCCTGTTCCAGAGCCGGAGGCAGAGCCAGTGCCTGTTCCAGAGCCGAAAGGGAAAGCCAGTGCCTGTTCCAGAGCTGCAGCTCATGTCGGTTCTGGACCCAGTGTTTGTGTCTGTCCTTGTGACTGTTTCTGTTCTAGTGTCTGTTCCTGGGCCGGTGTCTGTTCCTGAGGCGGTGTCTGTTCTCGAGCCGGTGTCTGGTCCTGAAAGGTCTGCTCCGCCCTGGCCACCTGAAAGGTCTGCTCCGCCCTGGCCGCTCGAGGGGTCTTCACCGCCCAGGCCGCCCGAGGGACACTCTGTTTCGCCCTGGCTCCCCGATGGACTCTTTGTCTCGCCCTGGTCCCCAGTTAAGCCCTCATCCCTTGTTCCTGTCTCCCTTCACGGACCTGGTCCACCATCCCTCCCCCTGATCCTCCACCACTCCACCTCCCTCCTGAACTCTTGTGTCAGGTTTTTTTAATGTTGTCGTAGAGTGTCTGGTAGCCGCTCCGTAGATGGGGGGTTATGTCACAGTGTCTGGATGTGTTCCCTTGTTTGTCCACTAGATGTCCTCCTTCCCAACTGTGTCATTCACTATCTGGAACTGCATTTCCCATCATCCTGTTCTGTCACTTACTGATCATTGCACTCAACTGTTTCCCGTAATCATTGTTCCCAGCCGTTCTGTGTTAGTCTTGTTAGAAATGTGTATATATTCCCTGTCTGTGTTAGTATGTGTACAGAGTCGTTGTTTTTTTTTTTTTGTCACCACACTTTAGAGTTCTGTTTCTTGCCGGTTTCTTGTTTTGTTTGTTTATTTTGTATTTGGATTAATAACATGGACTTTGAACCTTGCCTGGACAACTACAAGATGGATTGCCCTTAATTAAAATTTGACTGCAACTGGATTTTCTGTTACCTGTGTGTGTTCGTGACAATTAGTATAAAAAACTTAAAAATATAAAAATTATAAAAATTTAAATGAAAATTACAAATGTTGCCTTGGCAATAAACTGAAATAAGTTAAATATGAAGCACTACAATTATTAACTGGAAATAAATCAAAATTAAATAAAATTACATTAAACCTACATAGCATTTATTTAAAATAAAAAACGAATAAAATTACAAAAAATTCAACTAAAATTAACAATAAATACCAGCTCATTTAAAATTTTGTTAAAACTAAAATAACACTGCTGCACCCTTGACAAAATTGCAGTAAACATGTATCTGTTGTTTTAGGGTTAATGTGCAAACGTTTATATGTCATTATGTGTACGTTACAATGGAAAAAAATGAGCTGATATTAGTGGTGTGCATGCAAAAAATAATGATAAAACTGTAAATGAGAAGATATTAGCAGTGTGCATGCAAAAAAATTATAATAAAACAGTAAATAAGCTGATATTAGCAAAGTGCATGCAAAAATAATGATAAAACAGTAAATGAGAAGATAATTTCAATGTGCATGCCAAAAATAATGATAAAACAGTAAATAAGCAGATATTAGCAGTGTGCATGCAAAAAAAAGATAAAACAGTAATTAAGCTGATATTAGCAGTGTGCATGCAAAAATATTGATAAAACAATAAATGAGCAGAGATTAGCAGTATGCATGCAAGAAAATAATGATAAAACATTAAATGATCAGATATTAGCAATGTGCATGCAAGAAAATTATGATAAAACAGTAAATAAGCAGATATTAGCAGTGTGTATGCAAAAAAAAAAATATGAAAAAACAGTAAATGAGCAGATATTAGCAGTGTGCATGCAAAAAATAATGCTAAAACAGTTATGCTAGTTGAGCTGGTTAGTGGGACTCCATCACCCCCTGGTGGATAATGTGTTCACTACACCATCTATCTCATTTATCAAACCGAATCCTGGTGGTTTGTAGAAAAAATGCTTTGCACAGAAAAGTGAATAGAACACAATAACAATTGATTTATATGCATATATTAGATTGATTAGTCAGAAAATGAATAGCGGTTGAGCATACAACAATATCACACATTGAGTCCAGGTGTAAATATAGGCTAGGCTACTTGTTTCATTATTGTTTGTTGTCACGGCCATTCTCATATATTTACATCCATATTTTACATTCTAAATAAATAAAATGAATGAATGAACACAGTTATTTAGTGTTGATGATGATGATGATGATGTTCAGCGGCCCAGAATGTCGTTCTCTCAGGATAGACGCGCACACACCTGCAGAAGGACACGCGAGACTGACTCATTTCAGCAGTTCGTGCCTCTGGATACTTCTTTGAAAATCAGATTTGAACTTTAATGGCTTTTTAGTCTGCCTGTTATACAGTTTATAGGCTAGTGCTCTCCTAAACGGTTTCACATATTCTTTAATCATTCTTAATATATTACAACATAATTATTTGCTTATTGGTTTAGTTACACCGCCCCACAAAAGATTCCTGTCTTGTTTTACAGCACAAATTAAGCACAAACATTTAATTTCTTTTTTTGTGATTTTTAATATCTTAATATAATATCTTGATATCTTAATATCTTCAGTCGTTGCTTCTCCAGTAAATGTATTCTGATTTAAGAATGTTTAGATATTTGTGCTGGAAAACGAGACTGAAACACTGAGCAGTGAGAGTTTCAGTTATTATTGATCTGACATTAAAATTCCTTTTGGGGTTTTCCCCCGGCCAGCAGGTGGTGTGCATCGTGGGCGCGTGTGTGTGTGTGTGTATGCGTCTGGAAGAATCACGGCTGACAGGTTGATCTCTCCACAGTTCTTCAGAAGTTTATTCTCAGTCGAGTTTACAGGTTTCTTCTGTTCAGATGTGACTTTTAGTGTCGGATCGCCATAAACATATTGTCATTAACTTAATATGTTGGTGTTTCACACAGTGCCTTTTGATTTCTGTCACTATTTATGACACCGATAAGCATTTATAACTCTGCATTACAAAAGTGGATAATATTCATTAGTGATGTTGAAAACTCGTTAGTGTAATTCCAGCAGGTTAAAAGTCGCTTGTGCTTCAGCGGCTGTTCCTGTAATGGACTATGTGCACGTTAGCATATGCTAGTTCCGGCTGCGAAACCGATATGGGGTGTCTAGTTTCCGGTAGCCTGATGGACGACGTAGAGGATGTATGTTTCTCCAGATGTCTTGAACATTTGCCGAATATTACAGTCGATTATGTTCATCGACTGGCTAATGATTTTCTTCCAGCTCCCCAGAGCAAGAGAGAATTGGGGTTTAAATATTACATTTCTCAGTATTTGCATCATTTTGAAGGGAACGTTAAGTCACAACAACATCCATGCTCAGACTGATCTCATGAAATTGCGTATGTAGGCTATGACGCGTATCACGTATTTTTGGCATGCTATCAACATGCATAATTTCTTTTCTGCGTGTTTATGAATACCGTTGACTTAACATTATTATTGTATATACATACATATGTATATATATATATATATATATATATATATATACACTCACCGGCCACTTTATTAGGTACCCCATGCTAGTAACGGGTTGGACCCCCTTTTGCCTTCAGAACTGCCTCAATTCTTCGTGGCATAGATTCAACAAGGTGCTGGAAGCATTCCTCAGGGAGTTTGGTCCATATTGACATGATGGCATCACACAGTTGCCGCAGATTTGTCGGCTGCACATCCATGATGCGAATCTCCCGTTCCACCACATCCCAAAGATGCTCTATTGGATTGAGATCTGGTGACTGTGGAGGCCATTTGAGTACAGCGAACTCATTGTCATGTTCAAGAAACCAGTCTGAGATGATTCCAGCTTTATGACATGGCGCATTATCCTGCTGAAAGTAGCCATCAGAAGTTGGGTACATCGTGGTCATAAAGGGATGGACATGGTCAGCAACAATACTCAGGTAGGCTGTGGCGTTGCAACGATGCTCAATTGGTACCAAAGGGCCCAAAGAGTGCCAAGAAAATATTCCCCACACCATGACACCACCACCACCAGCCTGAACCGTTGATACAAGGCAGGATGGATCCATATGCTTTCATGTTGTAGACGCCAAATTCTGACCCTACCATCCGAATGTCGCAGCAGAAATCGAGACTCATCAGACCAGGCAACGTTTTTCCAATCTTCTATTGTCCAATTTCGATGCGCTTGTGCAAATTGTAGCCTCAGTTTCCTGTTCTTAGCTGAAAGGAGTGGCACCCGGTGTGGTCTTCTGCTGCTGTAGCCCATCTGCCTCAAAGTTCGACGTACTGTGCGTTCAGAGATGCTCTTCTGCCCACCTTGGTTGTAACGGGTGGTTATTTGAGTCACTGTTGCTCTTCTATCAGCTCGAACCAGTCTGGCCATTCTCCTCTGACCTCTGGCATCAACAAGGCATTTCCGCCCACAGAACTGCCGCTCACTGGATGTTTTTTCTTTTTCGGACCATTCTCTGTAAACCCTAGAGATGGTTGTGCGTGAAAATCCCAGTAGATTAGCAGTTTCTGAAATACTCAGACCAGCCCTTCTGGCACCAACAATCATGCCACGTTCAAAGTCACTCAAATCACCTTTCTTCCCCATACTGATGCTCGGTTTGAACTGCAGGAGATTGTCTTGACCATGTCTACATGCCTAAATGCACTGAGTTGCCGCCATGTGATTGGCTGCTTAGAAATTAAGTGTTAACGCGCAGTTGGACAGGTGTACCTAATAAAGTGGCCGGTGAGTGTATATAGCATATATATATAGCATATGACCTACCTTAACCCCAACCTACCCGTCACCTACCATCCTAGGAAAAAATAAATATCGCTCCCCAGATGTAGATCTACATTTTGTTTTGTTTCGCTCGGACATTTGACGGCGTGTACATACGCGGTACATGTGGAATCACTCGGACATTAATGTTGCCATGCTACGTGCTCAAGCTATGCGATTTGGTAACTGTTATATCTCTCTATACATTATAAAATGCGAAATCATGCGTTAGAAAGTGCATTTTCCAGAACAGTTTGTGTTGGCCATTGTTTTGTTTATGATGTTCAGAGGCTATGTTGTTGACAACCACTATCGTCATATAGATCAGTGTTGACAACCACTATACATGTCATACAGGGAGTAAAGGTATCCGACGTTGGTTCGTTCGTTATCAAGTTAGGCTGTTCACACATATTTCTAAACAGGTCTCCCTTTCAAAATAGGTTCTAAACCCAGGGGCTTCTCCTGGTTAAAGGGTATAATATAATAAATAATTAGTAGCCTAAAAACTTCCTTCTAGCTGTCATGGATACGCAACGCTCCAGTCTGTAAAGCGACTGCTTGGGTGTGATGACAAAATGTGAAATATCGTTTACTTTTCACAATGCAGCAGCGCCTGGCTCCACCCAAATATGAGTGAAAACTGTGTTGGTTGACTTGACAATGAACAAACGAACATAGTTTTAGACAAATATATTTAGATAGCTAAGCTTTAGATAGCCGGTCCACTGATGTGGGATGTAAACAACGGCAACCGGAACCGAAGTACCCAACATCCGCCCTCAAGGCGGAAGTTAGCATTTTTCTCGTGCACATAGTCAATTAAGGCTTGTCTGAACATGTGATGGGACTTTTAACTCTACTTTTAGTTGATTTGAAGTAAATTCCCATGTACACTAGCAGTGGACTACATAAATATTCACAAACAAATCTATTGTATTGGATTCCAAAATATGTATTGACAGAACGGTATTTAATAGGCTTCTCAATCAAAAGAATAAACACAACTACAAGCCAAGTATACTTAGAATAGGGGAGCGCGGGGCACAACCTAACGCGGGGTTAAATGTAACACGGGCGTTTTACATAGTTCGTCAGGATCAAGCAGGCTGTCTTTACGCTCTTTCTCTCGCTGCCAGACGGTCTCACACGAATTTGCGGAAAGTTTTGAAAATATTTCGTGAAGATACTGGACAAAGAGTGTTTTGATATCATGAAAGTAATTTTTTTCATCATAGGTTTTTTTTTTTCGGTTTCTGAGTTGGGTTTCCAAATCTAACTTTATATTGCCTTAATCACTGTCTTGTTGGCTCAAACATAACACCGTTTTGAAATATGTCAGCAATTCCTAGCAACTGTTAGCTAAGCTTAAAATATGTAATACACAGCGGGGTTAGTTCTAACACAATGTTACAACTAAGCCTCCAAGTGTACAATGATAATCAAATATAAACGGAGCCACACAACTTTTCAGGTTTGAGTATACATTTAACTTTGCTGGACGTTCACAAACAATGTTGGAATTTAAAATGTTTAAAATTTAGTGTAATATGAATGATAACTTGTTTATTTATTAAAAATATGGCCTGTTTTTTAATGCAATAAACCCTTTAAATTTTTATTTTAAGCTCATTTGTATTATGACTGTTATTATTATTAGTAATATACTGTTATTAATAATAATAATTGTACATGCAGCTGCCACACAAAAATCTAATTTAATTGCAATTGCAATATTTTATAATTTTATTTATTATTATTTATCACAAAACTGTGCAGCCCTTTTCTATGTCTCTATCCATGATATTGATCCACAATAGAAGGATGATCGGATGAGGGATGGATTTATGGATATCTGTCTATACAGATTGTGATGTCATGAGAGGCGACACATATCTCAGCGGGACAGTTCAAGTAGTGCAAGGACACAAAGTTCAAGTGAAAACAAGGATTTTATTCAGTTCTTTGGTAATATCAGAAATAGCATTCCCAACTCAAAAAGTGTAACTAAGGATCAGGTCGGTCTTCAACAGTCAAAACTTAAAGGATGCCTCTGAGGGTGGAATCATAATCTTGTTTCCCTCAGGAACGTAAACTTTCAAAGTCTTTTCCAACCTTACATCAGTCTGTGTTGCAGCCCGTGGCAAAGCCAGCAGTACATCTTCCAAATGTCTGGTGAGTATTTCCAACCTTCATTATTCCTTGTGGAAACAATCCTGGCGTGGTCTTGGTTCTCCACAGAGCGCACAGCCTGAAGCTTGACTCCCCAAACCTCACACACCCCGTCACTGTGTCTCTAACCCTTAAGTAGGCCTCCAGCTCATCAGACCCTAATCAGTCTCAGGTGTGCAGGAACTTTGTGTATTGAGGGGTGGAGTTCCCGCCATCACCAGCAGATGGAGCCACAGCTGTTTGTGGTTGCAGCCACCTCAGGGAAATGTAGCGCCCTTCCAGGACACAGCCTCTCGTGACATCACAAGATACACAAACAATATCAAACTATTCAAATAAAATAGTACTGAATTATGTGTGTTACACACAAGTATTACAACTAACCTCTCTGTCTGTTACAATTAACCCTGCATATGGGGTAAGTTGTAACATTTGCACTTCTGTCACTTTCAGTGCAACTGTACAAAAATGGTAGGTCCTAGAAAAAACTTAAGTGTTCATTTGTAGCAGAGATGTGTATGTTGCTTGTGTAAAAAAAAAAAAAATAATCTAACCTAATTATTTTTTAATTAATTGAGCCAAAACCAAAATGCGTTAGGTTGTGCCCCGCTCTCCCCTACTTCATTATAGTTATAATCGAACAACAGACTGTGTACAAGATGTAAACAACACTGGTCCAGAAGCACTTCCTGTTTCAGTTTTTTAACACTACATAAAAGCTGGGATAAAATACAACCAACAGAACACATAAAACTGAATCAAAAAGTTGTACAAATATCTTTAAGATGTTTTCTTTACATGTGAAATAAAGAAAACGGTTACAAACTGAAACGGGAAGTGTTTCTGGACCAGTGTTGTTTACATCTTGTGAAATGGTCTATAGGCCAATTATAATTAGACTATCTGTCAGTATAAGTTAAGTAATATTAATATTAAGTATAATAAGTGTTATTTTAAGTATATTTCTGAGAAGTACATACTAAAAGTACATACCGAGTGTGTGTTTCATGTATCATTGATCAGTATGGATTGGTTGAGTCTTATGACAGGTTGATGTTGACTGATGATTATCTGTTCTGTACCAGTCGCAGTTTCAACAGCCTCCAGCCGACTGACACACACACACACACACACACACACTCACACTCACACTCACACTCACACTCACACTCAGACAAACGCGTTAACAGATAAACACTGAATGCACTTTAGCAACAGACTTCTCATCTTCCCCCAGACAGCAGAACAGGATTTAAATAGAGTCAGAGAGATTACATCTGTCGGTATTACTTTGATTAATCTGATATTCTTCTCTTCATCTTGCTTGCTACTATTTCTATATAAATATTTTTTTAAAAATGCATATAAGATTTCACGTTTGAGTTATGGTTAATTTCGCTCTAAAATGTTTAACAACAAATGTTACAAAAGTTTAAAAAAAGTTTTCGTTGTGCTCCCGTCCTGTTGTGTGCTCTTGTTGTCATTAGTGAAAGCAGTCGAATCACATTCAGTCTGGATAAAACTAAGATCGTAGTTATACGTCACAAACAAAAGGCCTATTAAACCCTCCCCAATATACCATTGTCTCAAATCTCTCATGCCTAAAGAATATGCAAATTAACCAGGCTACGATGACACATGACATGTTTCGGTTACACTTTATTTAAGGTGTCCGTTTCATGGTGTAATTATGCATTTAATATTGTTTACTAATAATTAACTACATGTGCTTTTTATAGGGTTAGGGTTAGGATTAAGGTTTGGTTTAGGGTTAGTTCCATGCAAATCTGTAATTATGCATAATTTATACTTATTATAATAAGAGTTCAATAAACAGTTATATTATTATATTATACTTATTATACAGTTTAATAAACTCCGCTACATACTGTTCAATAGTCCGACTCTCCTGATGAAGACGGAGAATCTGAATAGCTTGTCTCCAGGAAAGCATGGCTGCTGGATCACGATAGGGTGAGTTCCCTATCGAGGGAACTCAACACTGCGTCGATAAAATCGACTCTTTGGGGACGCTCCCTAAGCGTGCGCCTCTGAAGTATGAATGAAACTAATCCAATCCTGATTGGTGTTGCGTCGTGACGTAACATGTGACGGCATACCCGGAAGTATAAAAGTGACGCTGTCACAACACACACTAGCTTTCGCTCTTCAGCAAGCGCTTTATGTTGAAACTGTCTGTCTTATTTGGTGTTGTTTGTCTTATTATTGAAAGAGAAAAGTATGGCCAGTGAACAATTCAAGAGGTGTGTGCATCCCTGTCCTCGTTACATCACGGGTGGGGACGCACACTCTCTCTGTGTGTATTGTTTGGGAGTGCAGCACGCACGGGCAGCTCTCGAGGGGGCTGCTTGTGAAATGTGTGAGGCTTTGCCTATTAGAGTGCTGCGCTCCCGGCTGGCGTGCTTTGACGAGCACGGTCAGGCTCGCGTTCCCCAGGGTTCCGGTCCCGCATATGTCGAGGCGATGCGGCGATTGAGATCCTGGGGTTCGCAGCGGGATCTGGCGGAGGAGAGTGAGAATGCTGAGGCATTTTCTCGCTCGCCATCGGCTGATCCCGCAGCCTCTGGGAGTGGTGTGGGAGCCCGCGCTGCGGTTTCTCCTACCCGCGATCAGGTCCCGGTGCTTGAGCTGTCTACTTCTGAGGAAGGGGACGTGCTCAGCATCGATGCGGACGACCGTGATCTCAGCACGCCATCACGCGGCCTGGGTTATGAGGAGCTGGTGGAGGTTGTGACACGCGCTGTGGCCAGACTAAACATCAGCTGGCCACAACATGAGCAGGAAACGCAAGTCACCAGTAAAATGGACGAGCGTTACCTGCAGCGCAAGTCACAGCCTCACCGCCGGGGTCTGCCGTTTTTCCCTGATCTCCATAAAGAGATTTCGAGAACGTGGGAAAGACCGCATTCGTCCCGTATTTCGAGTCCCAATGTAATAGATTACAGCAATGTTATGGGGGCTCGAGATATGGGATATGGGAAGATGCCGAAGGTGGAGGAGGCTTTAGCGAGCTATCTCTCTCCCGAATCGGCGTCTTCCCTAAAGACCCCGGTGTTGCCTAGTAAGCCCTGCAGAGAGACATCTGCATTGGTGGGCAGGGCTTACATGGCGGCGGGTCGGGCTGGTTCGTGTCTGCACTCAATGGCGATTTTGCAGGCATACCAGGCCGACCTCCTGAAAGATTTGGATGGGGGGAGGGGCCTACTCCTGAAGATGTCGCGGAGTTGAGGAAGGCCGCAGATTTGTCTCTCCGGGCCACTAGGGAAGCGGCCAGCGCTATTGGCCGCTCTATGGCGGCCATGGTGGCCACGGAGAGGCATCTGTGGCTGAACTTATCCGGTATTAAAGAAAAGGATAGGTCCTTCCTGCTGGATGCGCCGCTTTCGGCTTCTGGCCTGTTCGGCGACGCCGTTAATTCGGTTGTCGACAGGTTTCAGGAGTCGAGGAAACAATCTGCGGCGTTCCAGCAGTACCTCCCCCGGAAAGCGAAGGCCAAATCTAGTAGGGGGGGGCAAAGCAATCAGCCCCAGCCATCAGCCAGCTCCTCCCACAGGGCAGAGCAGAAGGAGAGCGTTTCCTCTAGAGCCCCCCCTCCGGGGTCTTGGCAACAGAGGAAACGCTCCCAAAAAACCGAAGTCCTCCAGCCAGAGGGGCGACCTGAGGGACGTCATTCAGGCTAAGAGGACTTCGGAAAAGAGGTCCTAGCCAAGGCAGGACTTCAGAGGGCTGCCCCCTCCGCAGTGAGACAACCGAGGTTCCCTCTAGGAAAAGATGCAGGTCCGCCGTTAACAGCGCTTCGGGCCGCATCAATTTCCAGCGAAAAGACACCAGAGGCCAGCCTCGAGAGGCTGGCACCCTTAGCAGATTTTGTAGAGGGATGGTATCATCTTCCCAACATATCTCCATGGGTCCTGCAGATAATACGAGTTGGGTACAGACTGCAGTTCGCGCACCGCCCCCCCAAGTTCTCTGGGGTGGTGCTCACTGCGGTGGTCCCAGAGCAGGCTCAGGTGCTGGAACAAGAAGTACAGACTCTGCTGTCGAAAGGAGCCATAGAACGTGTTCTTCCGGTAGACAGGGAGTCCGGGTTTTACAGCCGGTACTTTATAGTTCCAAAGAAGGATGGGGGGTTAAGGCCAATTTTGGATCTCAGGGTGTTGAACCGGTCTCTGAGAAAATTCAAATTCAGAATGTTGACCATTCCAACAATCGTGAGTCAAATCAGATCCGAGGACTGGTTTGTCACGATAGATCTGAAAGACGCCTATTTTCACATCTCCATCCTTTCTTGTCACAGGAGGTACCTGAGGTTCGCTTTCGGGGGCGAAGCATACCAATATCGGGTTCTTCCGTTCGGCCTAGCACTCTCTCCCCGCACATTTACCAAGTGTATGGACGTGGCCCTTGCTCCACTGAGACTTCAGGGGATTCGCGTATTGAATTATCTCGACGACTGGCTTTTTTTGGCCCAGTCTCGGGAGATGGCAGTTCGGCATCGAGATGTCGTTCTTGGCCATATTCAAAAATTGGGGTTAAGACTCAATTTGAAGAAGAGTGTGCTAGAACCGTCCCAGGGCACGACCTTTTTGGGAGTCGTGTGGAACTCGATTACAATGCAGGCACGTATGTCTCCCGCACGTATCGAGTCAATTCTGGCGATGGTGTCCAGGGTGAGGCTAGGTCAGGCCGTCACTGTGAAACACTTTCAAAGGATGCTGGGCCTCATGGCAGCGGCATCCAACATTATTCCTCTGGGCCTCCTTCACATGAGGCCCCTCCAGTGGTGGTTGAAGACCAAGGGGTTCTCACCCAAAGGAAATCCGTTCCGTATGATCAGAGTAACGCGCAAGTGCCTTCAGTCTCTGCAAATATGGAAGAAGCCTTGGTTCCTATCCCAAGGGCCAGTGTTGGGGGTGTCATGTCGCCGGGAAACCGTTTCGACAGACGCCTCCCTTACGGGCTGGGGCGCGGTCATGGACGGCCGCTTTACCAGGGGTCTGTGGCAGGACCATCATCGCACTTGGCATATAAATTGCCTGGAGATGATGGCGGTATTCAAGGCTTTGAGGAGCTTCCTCCCAGACATCGAGGGTCGCCACGTTCTTATACGGACGGACAATACGTCAGTGGTGGCCTATCTGAACCGACAGGGGGGACTCAGATCGCGCCCTCTGTGCAAACTGGCGCATCAGATTATCCTTTGGTCCCAGGGAAAGATATTGTCAATAAGGGCAATGTATATCCCAGGGGTTCAGAATCGGGGAGCAGACATCCTGTCGAGGCAGGGGCTGAGGCCCGGGGAATGGAGACTTCATCCGGAGGTGGTGAAGTCGATATGGGAGAGGTTCGGACCGATGGAAGTGGATCTGTTTGCGTCTCGAGAGACGTCCCACTGTCCACTTTGGTTCTCCCTCTCACATCCAGCCCCGCTGGGGTTGGATGCCATGGTACAGGCTTGGCCGAGGCTTCGCCTGTATGCTTTCCCCCCGATCGCTCTGCTCCCAGGGGTCCTGGAGAGGGTCCGTCAAGAGGGCATCAGTCTACTTCTGGTTGCCCCGAGATGGCCGACACGAGTATGGTTCTCGGATATAATATCACTCCTCATAACTCCGCCATGGCCGATTCCTCTGAGGAGGGATCTATTGTCTCAGGCGGAGGGCACAATCTTCCACCCTCGCCCAGAGTTGTGGAAGCTGTGGGTCTGGCCTCTGAGGGGGTTCAGTACCTAAATGCTGGCTTATCAGCTGAGGTGGTTGAAACCATACTTAGCTCTAGGGCCCCATCTACCAGGAGATTATATGGCCTCAAGTGGAAGGTGTTTCACACTTGGTGTGGAGAACGAAGGTTGGATCCAGTAAACTGCCCAGTGGCTTCAGTTCTGGAATTCCTTCAGGATCGTTTCTCTGCGGGTCTCTCCCCGTCCACTCTTAAGGTGTACGTGGCTGCCGTTTCGGCTTTCCACGCGCCAGTAGATGGTGGACCTCTGGGGAGGCACCAATTGGTCATTAGGTTTCTCCGTGGTGCTTGGAGGATGAGGCCGGCGATCAGGTCCAGGGTGCCTGCCTGGGATCTGGCAATGGTTCTGGAAGGGTTGTCCCTCGCTCCCTTCGAACCTTTAGAGTCGGCTTCGCCTAAGGACTTAACGCTGAAAATGGTCTTTCTCTTAGCGATTACCTCTCTTAAGAGGGTGGGAGATCTCCAGGCCCTGGCGGTAACGCCAGCTTGCTTGGAGTTTGCCCCTGGCAAAGTAAAGGCCTTTTTGCACCCGAGTCCGGGCTACGTGCCTAAAGTTCCTTCGAGTACGGCTCGCTCTGTAGTCCTTCAGGCATTCCATCCTCCACCTCATGTGTCGGCGGGAGAAGAGAGGCTTCACTTGCTCTGCCCCGTCAGAGCTTTGAGTGTATACTTGGAAAAGTCTGCTTCTTGGAGAAGATCTGACCAGTTGTTAGTATGCTTTGGGTCACCTAAGAGGGGGCTCCCGGCGACCAAACAAACTATAAGTAACTGGATTGTCCAGGCTATTACTGAGGCTTACAAGGTGCGTGGGGTTCCTTCACCTTTGGCCTTAAGGGCTCACTCGACTAGAGGCATGGCTTCCTCTAGGGCCCTTCTGTCGGGAGTACCTCTGCAGGAGATTTGTGAGGCAGCCGGCTGGGCTACCCCGCATACTTTCATCAGGTTTACAGTCTCAGCCTTCCCAGTACGCCCGGTGCACACGTACTCGGCCCTTGCTGAGTGCCTAATCAGTTTCACTCTGGGGCGGGTCTGTTCGGTGCGTGGCCTAGTGGGTACTCGTTCCCCAAAGAGTCGATTTTATCGACGCAGTGTTGAGTTCCCTCGATAGGGAACGTCTCGGGTTATGACTATAACCCTTGTTCCCTGAGAAGGGAACGAGACACTGCGTCGTGTTGCCACGCCCCCTTTTCAGACCCTTGAGCGTCTTGCTTCATCGCGAGGCTAGTGTGTGTTGTGACAGCGTCACTTTTATACTTCCGGGTATGCCGTCACATGTTACGTCACGACGCAACACCAATCAGGATTGGATTAGTTTCATTCATACTTCAGAGGCGCACGCTTAGGGAGCGTCCCCAAAGAGTCAATTTTATCGACGCAGTGTCTCGTTCCCTTCTCAGGGAACAAGGGTTATAGTCATAACCCGAGACGTTCTTCTGTTACGATGCTAGTGTGGTTGAAGGACAGATAAAGCGTTGGATCCATATGCAGCACACGCTTTATTTAACAAATAATACAAAATAGACAAACTACTGGACTACAAAACAGGAACAACCGACACTGGCGTTAACAGTCCACATGAAACAAGAGCTCACAAAGACAGAAACACAGGGCTTAAATAATGAAGGACAAACAAGCTAAACCAGATAACGAGGGGGGCGTGAGAAATAATTAACACCTGGGATAATTAATAGACAGGGAACAACTGATAGCAAAATAACAAGACACAAAACCCACATTATAACAAGCGTTATAGGCTAAACTGTTTTTATAGATAAAACTATTTACATTCGGCAATCATGAAAACAAATCTCAGATAACAGTTGACTGTAACAATGTGTAATTAGACCAAAGGTTCATTTTGCGCCGGAGTTCTCCTTTAATAAAAATACGTCAACATTTTGCTGATGCATATGAATGCTTATTTGATATTATTGATATTAAAGGGGAAATGGTGTTGACGAGATGGGAATATGATGGCAGACATTGTGAACAATGTTTCTATGTGCAGTTTGTCATATGACATTACACGTCGTCTTTTTGTGTAATGACTGTAACTTACATTAGTCGTTCGCGGTCAAAACACTGGTGTAAACAGTTTGATGTCGCGATATTCAATGCCCAGAGCCTGGGCCAACCAACCCCGTGACGTCACATGTTAGAATACTGCACAATGGTGGCGCCCTGGCGGCGCAAAATATCCACAAGTTTCCGAGGGGCGCTCCTGTAAAAAATAAAGTGGGTGAAACTTCCGGTGACACGGCGGAAGTAGCATTCCAATGGTATTTTGTGTGTTAGTTAGCGAAGAGGCTAGCTGTTTTTCGGAGAATTATTTTACTACTTAAAGACGCAAATCTTTATGAGAGATGTCGTTACGGAGCTCAGGGACAACATGTGCTGTTCGCGGTTGTATGTATAACCGGACTAAACTAATTCAGTGGCTTAAACGTGATTGTTTTGAACATAAGCTGAAAACGAAATCACAGTGATCCTGCCAGAGCCCGTCTCTGATCCTGCCAACGACTGTAGTTTCCATCACCTCCCAAAAGACGACGAATCTTCCTGTGTACATTTGTTTAAATTCTTAAAGCTATGGTATACAATGTTAAAAATCGGTCGAGACGGTAGGGAAGTTTTAAAAAACTCATCCCGCCCCTCCACACACACCCCCTGAGCTACCTGATCCCTGACGTATGTCATGTTTGAGTTCACGTAACGCAAGATTAGCAACACATGAAATAACCATAACCAGCATCTAAACAAGGATATTAATAATGAACAATCTTTGAAATCGTATACCCTAGCTTTAATGTTCTATAAACTCTCTAAGCTTGTGTTTGGCTGTTCGCTACTGATGTTACACCTAAACTTAGGATCAAAGCCTGCATTGACAGAATACCAAATGTGCCAGTTAATGTATTCAAGTAGCTATTCATTTATAATTTTGAATAAACTCCAAAGCACAATGACTAAGTGTGTATTTTTTATTTTAATTGTTTGTCAGCTCGCACAACTGTCTGTCACCATGCCTTGATGAGTATTGATTATTAACAATGTTATTATAATATTCCCAACCAACTACTGCGGAGGGTAAAGGTACTGTTATTTCACCCTTTTGAATTTCGTTGAGGTTGTGTTCCCACATCGTTAGCTAGTTTGGATCGCTATAACTTGAATGACTGTCAACTGTTGAATGAACGAGTGTCAAGCATATCAAATCGCGCTTTGTTTACTTCCAACCGGAAGTCGCGCCCACTTTTGGGGCCCACTCAAGGCCTCATGGGGCGTAGGAAACTTGTGGATAAAGTTTTTTTTCTTTATTTCTTGTTTATTTATTTATTTATTTTTTTGTTTATTTATTTTATGTTTACATTTGTCATATTTCTTATATAATTGTTGATTATAATGGAAATCCATCTTGTAAATCATGTAAACTTGATTGAGTGCTTAATTTCCCCTTTAATTTATGGAGTTAGGGTGCTTTGAAACAATATTGTATAAATCCCTATAGAAATGAAGAGTTCAGATGCAAAAGCCTCTAAATGCCATTTGAAATTTTCTTCTTTAATGATAATTTTTTTATCAAACTTGTATATTTAAGTTCAGTAATTTCACTTAAATAACAATTAATAGGTAATTATCATTGCCATTTAAGTGAAATTACTGAACTTAAATATACAAGTTTGATAAAAATCATCATTAAAGAAGAAAATTTCAAATGGCATTTAGAGGCTTTTGCATCTGAACTCTTCAAATAAAGGTGACATGACTTAAAAAAAAAACTCTTCATGATTATTAATCTTTGTCTTTTTTCTCTTCTGTTTTGCATTCTTTCTCCCTTTCTCCTCCCTACTTTCTTCATCTCCAATTTCATCTATTTCTTTCATTATTTTTTAGAAGGGGCTGCTCAGCTACTCGGAGACGGACCTCCGTAAACCCAAGGGCTTTGCTGCATCCCTGTCCTGGAAGAAGAAGAAGAAGAAAAGAGATCTGTCCCAAGGTCTTTCAAGCAATAGTGATATCCCAGGGGTCAAAGAGGACATCAGTGAACAGGAAGAATATGACAACCAGGTAGAAGTAGAACCAAACCAACTTGGTTTTGAGGCAACAATGCCTATGGCAGAACCGCCCTGTACTTCTGACCTATCCCAGACCCAGGATGTCTTGAGTGACATGTCTCGACCCAATGAGGAGGATGCAGGTTATATGGCTTCAGATTTGGGCAGTACATCAATACAATTTATTGACTCTTCACTGTCGGATAGTGATGCTTACCAGACGCCCCCAGATAGCCCAGTCCCAGAGTACTTCTCGTCTGATTACACCGATACCCAAGCTGTAGATAAATCTTCTCAGTACTCCACATCTGGGTCTGACATCACAGACTCATTCAGCCCTGTTCCTAACATGGAGACTTCCGCGAATACTGACACATGCACAGTCCATAATTCAAGCACAGATCTGAACCTGAATGATAATTCTGAAGTATCTAAATCAGGAATTTTAGCAGATGTTGAGGTCAAAACCATCACCACAGATGTTGTTAAAAAAGATTCATACTTGGGAAATAAAAAATCAACTGATGCTGTGCACCACAACTACATGTCCTCCATCAACCAGAGTTCCACCACTTCCGTCTCCGAGATTCCCACCACTTCCATTCCTTCCATCCCCCAAAGTTCCATATCTTTTATTTCTGAAAATTCCCCCACTTCCATCCCCAAAATTTCCATCTCTTCCATTTCCGAAAATTCCCCCACTTCCATCGCCCAAAGTTCCATCCCTACCATTTCCGAAAATTCCCCCACTTCAATCCCCCAAAGTTCCATCTCTTCCATTTCTGAAAATTCCCCCACTTCCATCACCCAAATGTCCATCTCTTCCATTTCTGAAAATTACCCCACTTCAATCCCCCATATTTCCATCTCTTCCATTTCTGCAAATTACCCCACTTCCATTGCCCAAAGTTCCATCTCTTCCATTTCTGAAAATTCCCCCACTTCAATCCCCCATATTTCCATCTCTTCCATTTCTGCAAATTACCCCACTTCCATCGCCCAGAGTTCCATCTCTTCCATTTCTGAAAATTCCCCCTCTTCAATCCCCCATATTTCCATCTCATCCATTTCTGAAAATTACCCCACTTCCATCCCCCAAATTTCCATCTCTTCCATTTCTGAAAATTCCCCCACTTCAATTCCCCAAAGTTCCATCTCTTCCATTTCTGAAAATTCCCCCACTTCAATCCCCCAAAGTTCCATCTCTTCCATTTCTGAAAATTCCCCCACTTCCATCGCCCAAAGTTCCATCTCTTCCATTTCTGAAAATTCCCCCACTTCAATCCCCCAAAGTTCCATCTCTTTCAATTCTGAAAATTCCCCCACTTCAATTCCCCAAAGTTCCATCTCTTCCATTTCTGAAAATTCCCCCACTTCAATCCCCCAAAGTTCCATCTCTTCCATTTCTGAAAATTACCCCACTTCCATCGCGCAAAGTTCCATCTCTTCCATTTCCGAAAATTCCCCCACTTCAATTACCCAAAGTTCCATCTCTTCCATTTCTGAAAATTCCCCCACTTCCATCGCCCAAAGTTCCATCGCTTCCATTTCTGAAAATTCCCCCACTTCAATTCCCCAAAGTTCCATTTCTGAAAATTCCCCCACTTCAATCCCCCAAAGTTCCATCTCTTCCATTTCTGAAAATTCCCCCACTTCAATCCCCCAAAGTTCCATCTCTTCCATTTCTGAAAATTCCCCCACTTCCATCGCCCAAAGTTCCATCTCTTCCATTTCTGAAAATTCCCCCACTTCAATCCCCCAAAGTTCCATCCCTTCCATTTCTGAAAATTCCCCCACTTCCATCCCCCAAAGTTCCATCTCTTCCAATTCTGAAAATTCCCCCACTTCCATCCCCCATAGTTCAATCTCTTCCATTTCTGAAAATTACCCCACTTCCATCCCCCAAAGTTCCATCTTTTCCATTTCTGAAAATTCCCCCACTTCAATTCCCCAAAGTTCCATCTCTTCCATTTCTGAAAGTTCCCCCACTTCCATCCCCCAAAGTTCCATCTCTTCCATTTCTGAAAATTCACCCACTTCCATCCCCCAAAGTTCCATCTCTTCCATTTTCCAGAGATCCCTGATCCCCTCAGACAAAACCATGACCCAGAGTTCCAGTTCAGACTCAAATTCTGCCTTTACCCTTGAATGTTTCTCCACACATCCACCTTCCATTACATCCACTGAGGTAGAAGATTCTCAAACCAACACTGCAAATAACAGAAACCTGTCTGCCAGTAACAGTGATAGAGTGAAGACTGACCCCTCCAGTGCCACTGCTAAAAGCACCAAATCCATTTCAGTTTCATCCATGCCTGAAGTGATTTTGTCTAGTTCTGTGTCCTATTCCAGAATTACAGAGAACAGTTATAAAGATACTGATATAAAGACAATTTTATCTTTCTCTAATACTGATGTTTATGAAAGTGACTTAAGCTCAGTAACTCCCAGTTTACCCACAAGCACTCTACATTACACTTCTGATTCAAGGTTTCTGGAAGAAACTCACCCTGAAAGTAATTGTGAGACTATTTCAATGGAATCTAATCAAACGGATAATTATTCTTTCTCGACATTTGCCACTGACTCAGAGAAGCCTGCTGAACCTGTCCTTTTTGAGGATGAGTTAAATATAGATTTACCAGGTGCGTCGAGAATATACACCACCATTAAGTCATCTAAAAAGGTCACCTTTGACCTCTCTGGTCACTCTGAGCCCATCAGCCCTGACCATTCCCAGAAAGGTCTCTCTAACAATAGGTTTTATCCAGATGTGGAAACCCTGACTGAAACATCAGCAGAAGACCACGTAAATCAGGAAAGAGACAAAATTAAATCGGCCAATTCATCAGAAACTTCCTCAGATTTTCTAGACAGTGGTGTCTCCAGCACTTCTGAAATCAGACCTGCCATCACAATTCATCCTCCCCCTCACTTAGATGTTTCTTACCAGCTGTTCAGCACTCGATCCCCACAGGGAGAGATAGACAAACAACAGAAAACATGTGAAGATTGTGAGGTTGATGTTCAAGAGGCATCTACTCAAAGTTCTGAGTTGACTGGCCATGATGAAACCACAGCAGAGAGTATAACCACTAGAAATGACCTTCAGATGTCCGAGAAGAACAAATATGGACCAGAAGTGGAGGAAGGAAGTAGACCAGATCCTGATTATCATTATAAATCTCATGTTATGCCCGTCCAAGAACCTGAACCAATTGAGATCATAACCGCTACTGAGAGTATGACCATTAGAAACGACCTTCATATGTTTGTGAAGGAAAAATACGATCAAGATGTTGAGGAACGAAGGGTTATTTATGATGAACATTATTACGTATCATTTGATCAAGAAAAGGACGCTGAAGAAGAAAAAATCGTGGATGTTTTAACACAAGAGCAAACGTTACTTCACAACATTTCAGAAAAATATGAGGTTGAAGTGCAGAGAGAGGAATTGCAAATGGTCCAAAGCACAAGAGGAGCATCTGCATTAATGGAAGCAGAAGTATGTGGAGTTAAAGTGCTGACAGGTCAAGCAGAGAAGCAGATCCTCTGCCTCGATCCACTGAAACCAGACCCACCAGTCAATCAAGAATGTGGCTCTGAAGAATGCACTTCGGCCCCTCCCTTCTCTGAGCCGGTGAAGGTGTCACTTGCAGATTCAAGTATGGAAACACACAGTCACCTGGAGATTAGGCCCCGCCCCTCGGCCCCGCACCAGCCCAGCGGAGAGATAACAACACTGGAGGACACGGCAAGGTGCATATACCAAACAAGCACTGATAACCCCCACGCCGAGAGGGAGGAACATACCAGCAGGAATATAGACACATCTCTCAAAAGAACACAGGAGAGTGAAAGTCAAGATCACAGACCTGGGAAGATCTCAGCAGAGGAGACCTTCACACACGCCGAAGACACAAGATACACACAGGGGACGGTGACATCCAGAGACTATATCTCTCACAGGAACTGGGAGGAAGTCAGTGATAGATCATCCGATGAGATAAGGGAGGAGGACACCACAGAAGTAAACACTTTCCCTGATCAACTACTTTCAAGAAATTTAGTACCTGGGGAAAGGTAAGCTGCTGATATCTTATTGTTAATCATGATTGGTGTGTGTACGGTTTGAATGGCAAATGACTGACGTGTGTGTGTGTGTGCGTGTGTTCTAAGGGTTAGAGAGTCAGACTTGTAACGTGATTGAGGGTTCAATTCTCAATACCGACAGGAAATGACTGGTGTGTGTGTGTGTGTGTGTCTCCACAGTTTACAGTGTGTGTGTGTGTGTGTGTGTTCAGTACTCGCTACTACTAGTTAGTGTGTGTACACTTACTTAGATGGGTGAAATGCAGCGGACAAATTCTGAATATTGGTTGAATATTGGTAAATGTGTCTCTGTCGCTTTTATATATAGCAATCTAGCTAGATTGCTATATATAAAAGCGACAGAGACACATTTACCAATATTCAACCAATATTCTGAATTTGTCCGCTGCATAAATAATTTTATTCCTGCTTTTATTTAGGTTTGGCCTATGAGCAAATTCATAAATAAAATAATAAAAAATATTTTGTAAAAAAAATTTAAATATAGAGATTAAAGCAATTTTTTTTAATGATTTCTGTATTTTATTCATGCACGTTCCGCTCATCTTTTGCATGATTAAATTACACACCTTACACATGAGCAACAGATATAAAATTAAAAAAAATGATAAAAATTTATATTTTTATCAAATATAAATGCTAATTTTTGAACATAATGTGACCCTGAAGTGATTCAGATTGTATTTGAATAAATCTTTTGATTAATGTGTTAAATTGATGTATTATGGTCGTGACTCGTGTATGTACAGCATTGTTAGTCCACAAGCACTTCTGTTTCTCTGCCAGTTTCATTGTTTTTCCTGGGCCCTAAACTGAACGCAGCACACACTTATGTCCCTGTCTCTGTCAGATTAGTTAAGATGTACTTTACATGCGTTAGTAAATGAGGTTGAACTTCTTGTCCCAAGATAGGACAGGTTTATCAAAGCCTCGCCTCGCGTCCCCGTACGCTGGTCTGGCTGGGATGGGCCGCTGGAGGAATGTTAGGTAGTTCAAAGTTTGCTATTGAGTCACACTTGATGATACGCATTCTTCAAATAGTCTTCATGAATGAAGACGAATGTCTAACAGCTGAGACCATCGTTACGCAAACAAGTGTGACTATCAGGAATGTGGCTGATGGATTTGCATATTGCACTGGCATTTAGTTTCTCTTCTGAAGATCTTGGTAATACTTACATTAATCATCTATGTGTTAACTTTTCTCAATGCAATAGTTAATTGTTAGCAATAGTAAATCTAAATTACTTGCTAAATTATTATAAAGATGTTCTTCCGTCATGTGAGTGGCATCGGCGTTAGTTTGATCAGAGGCCATTTCTGTCCGGGTTACTTCATCAGCCTGTTCTTGTGAAGTGCAGTGGAAGGTTTCATGCATGAAGCTGTCAATCAGTCTTTCAGACACCCTGTCAAACACTCGGATAAGACCTGTCACATCCATAAATGTCAAACTTTCTGAAAGCTTGGCTGTATGTTTTTTGCAGAAACAGACGCAGGAATGAGTTTCTATGCAAATTTGCAGATTCATGTTGTAGTTCAGTGAGCGATGCAAGTGACAGACAGATGTTAACATGTTCTTATTAACTCCAACCTTCATATCTGTGCTGTCAGTCTCAATACACGTCTGTATAGGCCTCTTTACATTATTGTGACATTTAGCAATATAATAACAATAATGCATGCTTAAATGTAGGACTGATGTTTGAAATTATTTAGGCATTGTTAATGAAATTCCCATGTTAAGGCGTTTTTGGCCTGGAAAACCTCACATAATCCCTGTAATTATTACAATAGTACGCTGTCAAGAATGACCCTAATAAAATATTATATATTACATCGTTTTCAGACTTGTGACTGTTGGCGAGTCCATCAGTAGAACTGTAGTCTCAGCCTCAGACGTCACGCCCAGGGAACGTTGGCTAAACGTCTGATGCATATGGTACACTTAACTGGAAACACTTCAGGAATGTTGAAGTCGTCATCTGATTGGTTGAATTTTATCGGATTTCCGGGGGGCGTCAGTGTCGCGTTTATTTTCGGTCCGCCGGGAGACAAAGTGCAGACGTGTGATTGCGAAAGAAAACCTGTTGTGTTTATATGAGTGACAATGAGCATTAATCAAGATCAGCTAAACATAGTTGTATGTCCCCTCCATCTATTATGGAAGATCAAGTTAAGTTTGTGGGCAAACATGAAACAACAGACGCTGACATCGCAGCTGGCCGATTCAGTATTCATATATAGGGCGCACACTGGATTATAAGGCACATAAGATACTGCAGAGTCAAACATTTACTGGGTTTGCGTTATGCATCCACTAGATGTGCTAAACTAAAGGCTAAAGGGAATGTAGCGAGTGCGCGGCGCCGGAGGTGAGGCGTTTATTTAGTAGACGTGAGCGCGCTCGGGCAGGGACGTAACTTACATTCGCTGCCTGACTCACGCGAGTATTCAATGTGCGGCAGCTCGCTGACAGCTAACGCTACAGCTGGCTGTTTTGAATGAGACGAGCCGGTTACCGCGAACGGGGAGCGCTTTATGAACATAACTGTGACGCACAAGCAGCGCCGGGGACAGTGTGTCTGTTAGGAATAAGCGCTCGTGAGCGGGCACGTGATTTACACACATAACCTGATTTATAAGAGGTTGAACTGGCCGTGTGACAAAGCGGGCATAAGATGGACATGAGCGCGAGTTCGTGGGTGAATTTAATAACGTGGAGCGTTGTTAACGAGCGCCTCTGGTGACTGCTGACTGACTTGTTGCACACCGGTCTGTTGTTATGGGGACATTTCCACGCCCCGAAACGTGACGCTGAATGAAACGAATTGTAATTGGTTGTTTGACATGTCGGTCAAACGGCCTTATGGGCGGGCCTTGGCCAAAGAAAGCTGCTATGAATTCCAGACCTTCAGCCGTCAGTCTGAAGGTCTGGCTACGTGAGACTAGTAGAACTGCAGCTCTGTCAATCTTCATCAATATTCAGATCATCTCTCAAATCAGAAAAACTAAAATATGTGAATAAAAAGCTCTCGTGGTTCATTATTTCAATCCCTAAAAACAGCAAGATGTTCTAAAAGTGCCTAAAAGTACAAAAACACTGATAATTGTGGTGGTCTGTGGTACAGATCCATATGGTACACTGGTGCCGGTATAAATTTGGTACACTGGTGCCGAATTCCGGGAGTGAAATATGATTCGTGACAAGTGGATAGGAAGAAGGAGATAGGGTCGGCGGTGCTGGAACTCAAACTGTCTTTTATTACTCAACACACACAAAACAAAGGCGCGCACACAGCGCATTCACCGTAGCTCGTGCTACAGCAGTTTTCATTCACAAACTCTTTCCACATCGATAACGACAGCTTCTCAGTTCCCAGGGCTTAGTCCACTGGTCATTTACACACAAACTCTTTCCACATCGATCACGACAACTACACAGTCTCCAGCCCGAGTTCCAGCATCCTCTCTCTCTCTCTCACTCGTCCTTCTTCTTCTTTGTCATTTTATGGCAGTTGGCATCCAACATTTAAGGTGCTTTACCGCCACCTACTATACTGGAGTGTGGACCGGAGATAAAATAAATACCTAAATAACCCATCTAACTAAAATGAACTTTTTATTATTTTTCCTCTTTTCCTTCTAAAAAAAAAACAATTATTCACCTAAATCCTTTCTGCCAGTCTTGTTTCTTTTAAGAATTGCAATACCAATGCACCTATACCATTTACTGATTTCCCCAGCAATTCCCTTAGTAAATTCCCTTGCCCCCCTAACCTTCTTATAGCCTCTTTCATCTTTCCTCTTTCCCTCTCATATTTTTGACATTCAAAAATCACATGCTCCACAGTTTCAATATTTTCACAAAATTCACACCTACCCAATACGTGCTTACCTACAATATGTAAATACTTATTTAACCCACAATGTCCTATTCTTAATCTTGTGAAGATAATTTCTTCCCTTCACTTCCTTCCAGTGACCCTCTCTGTCCCAACCTTTTGTTGAATGTTATAGAAATGTCTTTCTTTTTCCTCCGCATCCCAGTGTGCCTGCCACTTTTTATTGATTTTTGACCTGATTTGTGCTTTCGCTTCTACTTTACTTATTGTAATTACTATTTCAACCTCTTCTTGTTTACTCGCTTGCTTTGCCAATCTATCTACCACTTCATTACCCTTCACTCCTACATGTGCTGGTACCCATGTAAACTTTATCGTTATCCCCATCTGACAAATCCGTGTATGAAGTTCTAGTATTTCATATATTATGTCCTGTCTTGCTTGTGATTTAAAAGAATGCAAACTATTCAGAACTGCACTTGAGTCTGAACATGTGACAGCCTTTTCTGGTTTTAATTCTTCAACCCAATTCCATGCCAACCAAACAACTACCAATTCCACAGTGAATACTGATAAATTATCAGAGATTCTCTTCTTCATTTCCACCCCCATCTTTGGTACACTAAAAGCAGCTCCAGCTTTTCCCGACTCAGTGTCTTTAGATCCATCAGTAAATATGACCAAATATTCCCCATACTTGTCACTCATCCTATCACAAAATATTTGACATATATCCACCTCCGCTCTATTTCTTGAGTGGGTATTTAAAATCTCAAGGTCCACACTAGTCTGCCAAAGAAGCCAAGGTGGTCTGACTGGCAGCGGAACTGTTGGGCTAAATTCCTTTCCCTCTAATCCCATCTCTTTCCCAATAGTATCACCCACCCATCCAAAACTCTGAATTTTAACCTTTTCATGTTCCCAACAAAACTGCCAAACTGCTCTTGTGGGGTGAGACCTACCCTGTCCTTGCAGGTTTGCCCAATAATTGGCTGCCAGTTGTTCCCTTCTTAATTGTAGTGGCATCTCACCCATTTCTACTTGCATTGCAACTGCGGATGATGTGCAAAACGCCCCAGTACATAACCTTAATGCTTGTGTTTGCACCACATCCAACTTGGCCAATGTTGTTCTAGCTGCATCTCTGTATGCTATACATCCATAATCTATTATTGATTTAATCAGCGCCCCATATATCCTCTTCATTGCTTTTCTATCTGTGCCCCAGTCCACTCCTACCAAACACCTCATCACATTTAGCACCTTTTTACATTTAACTAAAACTTTCTCAATGTGGCCGGCCCATGTCAACCTAGCATCAAACACCATTCCCAAAAACTTAAAGGACTCAACCCTCTCCAGAACATGTCCATATAACTTAAGATTAATCTCTTCATCCACCTTTTTCCTTGTAAAGAAAACCACCTGCGTTTTTTCCCTTGAAAATCTAAAACCCCATCTCAGTGACCTGCGCTCTACTAGCTCTATTGCTTCCTGGACCTTTCTTACTGTATACTTTATGTTCCTTCCCCTTTTCCACATCGCCCCATCAACAGCAAACAAAGATCTTCCAACTCCAGGCCCTACATCTGAAAATACATCATTTATTGTGATGGAGAAGAGCAAAGGACTAATCACACTTCCCTGAGGGGGTCCCATTTTCTATTAGGTAACCAGATATTTCTTTTCCAACTCTCACTCATATGGATCGTCCATACAGGAAATCCTTCACCCAGTTAAAAGCTCTACCTCCTATACCCATTTTATCCAGTTTAATCATCAGTCCCTCTTTCCACATCATGTCATAGGCTTTCTCCACATCAAAAAAATACTGCTGTTTCTTTATTGGCCTGGGCTTTCCTTATTTCGTCTTCTAGGCATAACACTGGATCCATTGTTCCCCTCCCCTTCCTGAATCCACTTGGACATGATGTAATTAATTCCCTCTTCTCCAAAAAATAAACAAGTCTATCCGTTATCATTCATTCCATAACTTTACATACATGCGATGTTAACGCAATTGACCTATAGCTAGTAGGTTTTGTCGGGTCCTTCCCTGGCTTCCTAATTGGAATTGCAACTGCTTCCTTCCAGCTCTTCGGAAGCTGCCCATCCTCCCATATAACACTGTATATAACTCTGTTATATAGCCTAAGCAGTCTACCTAATGCTACCTCACCCATACCTGAAAACATAATATAGCACATTTCATCCTCTCCTGGTGACGTCAAACCTGCTCTAGCAATAGCTCTTTCCATTTCTGCCTTAGAAAATGGAGCACTCAGTTCATCTCCTACTTCCTCCCTTTTTTCTAAGACCCTAGGATATGCCCTTAATGTATTTTCTCTTCCTTTCCTTCACTCGCCCTCCAGGTTGTCAGAGCTATGTATTGCCACAAAAGCTTTAGCTATCATCTCTGCCTTCTCTACATCAGTTACTGCCTTCTCCTCCCCACTGACCAGTACAGGATAGTCCCATTCCCTCCTTATTCCACTCATCTTCTTAATCATCCCCCACACTTCTCCCACAGGTGTCTGTCTTCCTATTGAGCTGCAGAACTCACACCAGTATTTCCTCTTAGCATGTCGTACAGTTTTTCTTACAAGTGCTTGAGACCTTTTGTATTGAATTAAATGCTCAAAATTATGAGTGCATCTCAACACTCTAAACGCCCTGTTTCTAACTTTAATTACTTCAGTACATTCCTGTGTCCACCATGGAACCGCTTTCCTTCTCCTTATCCCAGAACTCTTAGGAATAGTTTCATCTTCCACTTTTTTAATAATATCTATGAACGTACTATACTCTCTTTCACTCTCCATATCTTGAACCTCCCCAGCTAACCTTTCCTCACATAACTCCTTGAATTTGTCGCAATTAGCCTTACTGAATACCCATCTCCCTCTTCCCTCTCCAGACAGGTTTCCCACCTTCATTCTGATTGTGCATAAAATAGGAAAATAATCACTCCCTACTGTCGACTCCTCCCATACCTCCCAATCACAAAACCTTGCTAGGTTGTGAGATGTGATGGTAAGGTCTAGTGCTGACTCTTTTCCTGACCCCATAATCGATCTTTGTCCCTCTACCTTCATTAATGCACACCAATCCTTTTAAATCCATCAACTCCTCTATCACTCTTCCATTTTTATCTAATCTCTTTCCCCCCCAAAGTGGATTGTGGGGATTAAAGTCTCCACACCACACTAAATTTCGTCCTTCCTGTCCCTCTACCTCTTCCATTAAACCTAATTCTAATCTTTTACATGGATTGTAAAAATTGATTATCACTAAATTTTCCATTCCTACCCCACACCTCCACCACTACATACTCCAACTCCTTCCCTAATCCTAGAGTCCTATATGGCAGCCCCAGTTTAATAAATGTTGCACAACCTCCCCCACCACCTGTGCTTCTGTCTCGACGGACACCCACATACCCTTGTATCACAAAATCCAGATTTGGCCTCAGCCAGGTCTGGCTTTTGTAACATTTCTTCAATAACTTGTTTAAACTCTTGTCCGTTTGCTACCAGGCTTCTGGCATTTTAATGTATTATTAACACCATGATAAATATTAACCAACCCATACTTCCTGACTAGACTGATGTTTGAGATAATCTCTCACTGTTTCCCATGTCAGCCCTGTTACTGTACATCCAAATGCCGTACTGCTGCCATCACAATTGATTGATTGATTGATTGATTGAAAATTTATTAATCCCGGTAGGGAAACTGGTTTGCCACCAACCGTACAACCTTAAACACAGTACACAACTAACAGACAAATAAATACATAAATATGCCTTAAAAGAATGACCAAAACCTGATTAGACACAACTACAAGAAATGTTCAATTTCACAGTGCAAAAATAATCAAACACTAACTCTATTTAAGGCCTGGATGTCACTCAATAATTAACAATGTTCATTAAAATATCTGACTGCTGCTGGGACAAAAGATCTTCTCATCCGCTCACTAGAACACCGAGGCAGAACCAATCGCTCACTGAAAGAGCTTCTGAGTCCCTTAAACAAATTTTGTAGTGGATGGCCTTCAAAAAGCAGGACAGTTTTCAATTTTGAATGCATCCTCTTCTCCACAGTAACCTCCAATGCATCTGGGTTAAGACCAATAACTGAACCAGCTCTCTTGATCAGTTCCCTTTCGAAGGGAACTCAACAATACGTCGAATGACGCTATGGGGAACGCCTCAGGCGTGACAGGTGTCTGAAATCAAATATCAACTCACAGTAATCAGGTTGACCGGCGACAGCCCGTGCATCATCAGCTTGAATGATGAGCGCGTCAATCTGGATGTATAAGAAGGGCGCCTTGAAACCGTGACAACATCTTTTCGTCTTCAGGGACTGCTTGTCTGTGTGATAGTATCAACGATTAAACGCGCAGAGACGTGGAGAAACACTTTGCGCGAGTGTGCCGACTTGTGTCCAGATATTTGACACCGGAGGATTCACACGATCTGTGCGTGTTCTGCCTGAGAGAAGAGCATTCGCGGGAAGCTCTCGAGGGAGTTTTTTGCGCGAACTGAGAGTTTTTCCTTTCAGAACTCTCTGCTCTCGTCTGACCCACTTCTCGAGGGAAGTGTGCGCGGCATCTGAACCCCGCGGTTCCGGTTCCCGCTCGGGCTGAGGCTCAGTGGCGGTTGAGCTCGTGGAGCTTTCAGATGGAGCTGGCAGATTATCGGGAGAGGGGCGTTAACCTCGCGGATGATCTACCAGCTGACGAGGGTGAGTTACAGATTAATGTTGAACATCTAAGAAGAGAGAAAATGAGCGCTCTCTCTCTTTGGTGAATCTGTAACTGTTCTCTTTGGGCAGGGCAGGAGTTGGCTGTAATATATATATATACATATACATAGAAAAGGATGTCAGTTTGGTTGAGACCGAATCATTTCAGCCCTCCTGCCCAGTGTACGCTGAGCTGGTTGACATTATGGGGCGCGCCTCAGACAGATTGCTGTTGCAGTGGAGGCGCGTCTGGGAGGAACCCGCTCATGGTATTTTGGATGGCTGGTTCCTCCCCACCCATAAGCCACCAGCCCGGATGAGCCTTCCATTCGTTTCCGATCTCCACGCTGGGATCGAGAGGGTATGGAAGAGTCCGTTCTCCTCACGTCTCTATCTGCATCAGCGGGCTAGTTTCGCTGCTGTGGAGGGAGCCGTGGAGAACGGATAAGTGTCGAGGCCGCCAGTGGACGAGACGTTGGCTAACTATCTCGTCTCTGGTTGGTCCTCTTCACTAAGAGCTCTGACCCTGTCATCCAAGCTGCTCAAGACATCTTCATGCTTGAATGACAGAGCGTACACGGCAGCAGGTCAGGCAGGTGCGGTTCTGCACGCCCTTGTGGTCCTCAGGCCTACCAGACCGATCTGTTGCGGGACTCCGGGCCACCAAGCAAGCTGCTGTTCTGTCGGTGCTATGGTGGCCACGGAGAGACATCTGTGGGAGCTCCCACATACTGTGGTTGCCAGGTTACAGGCCTCACCAGGCCTTCCTGGTTATGAGCTCCCACTGATTGTGGTCACCGGGTTACAGGCCTCACCAGGCCTTCCTGGTTATGAGCTCCCACATGCTGTGGTCGCTGGGTTACAGGCTTCACCAGGCCTTCCTGGTTATGAGCTCCCACATACTGTGGTTGCCAGGTTAAAGGCCTCACCAGGCCTTCCTGGTTATGAGCTCCCACACATTGTGGTCGCCAGGTTACAGGCCTCACCAGGCCTTCCTGGTTATGAGCTCCCACATACTGTGGTCGCCAGGTTACAGGCCTCACCAGGCCTTCCTGGTTATGAGCTCCCACATACTGTGGTCACCAGGATACGAGCTCTCACGTACTGTGGTCGCCAGGTTAAAGGCCTCACCAGGCCTTCCTGGTTATGAGCTCCCACACATTGTGGTCGCCAGGTTACAGGCCTCACCAGGCCTTCCTGGTTATGAGCTCCCACACATTGTGGTTGCTAGGTTACAGGCCTCAAAGGGGCCTTCCTGGTTATGAGTTCCCACTTTCTGTGGTGGTCAGGTTATAGGCCTCACCAGGCCTTCCTGGTGATGAGCTCCCACACATTGTGGTTGCTAGGTTACAGGCCTCAAAGGGGCCTTCCTGGTTATGAGTTCCCATATACTGTGGTAGTCAGTTTACAGGCCTCACCCAGCCTTCCTGAATGTGGGCTCCCACATGATGCGGTAGCCAGACTACAGCCTCACCACCTTCCCTGAGCACTTTGCTCCCACTCTGTGGTCACCAGGCTTCAGGCTTCATTGGCCTTCCTGGTTGTGAGTTGTCACATGTCAGGTTGCAGGCTTCACCAGGCCTTCCTGAATGTGAAACCCCCACTTTTCGTGGTCGCTAAGTTGTAGTGGTGAGTCTTCACATGTCAGGCTGCAGGCCTCAGCGGCCTTCCTGAATGTGAGCTCCCCATGCATTGGGACTATCGGGTGTTAGGCCTTGTCAGGCCTTCCTGATTATGGGTTCCCACTTGTTGTGGCTGCCAGGTTACAGGCCTCAAGTTCGGCCTTTCTGAATTCAGAGTGAAGTACACTAACCCCTACTTCACCTATTATTGTGGTAAATCACATGACGGGATGTCTTGTGTACTTTCTAAAATCCATTTTGTATGGTAAGGGTCACGCGTGGTATGCTTCGGTCCCTTCTTATGTGGCTCAGACCCCGGTCTTCCCTTGGGTCCCACTTTAAGTGGCGTCCTGTCACTGGCTACAGGGACGCCCTTCTCTGGCTAACTTCTGGAAGAAGTAGCTTCCACTTGGTGGAGTAAGCTCCCACAGGTTGTGGTCACCAGGCTGGGTCTCACTGACCTTCCTGAGTACGAGCTCCCACCCAATGTGGTCGCCAGGTTACAGGCCTTACCAGGCCTTCCTGGTCATGAGCTCCCACACACTGTGGTCGCCAGGTTACAGGCCTCAACAGGCCTTCCTGGTTATGAGCTCCCACATATTGTGGTTGCTGGGTTACAGGCCTCACCAGGCCTTCCTGAATTCAGAGTGAAGTACACAAACCCATACTTCACCTATTATTGTGGTAAGTCACCCGACGAGATGTCCTGTGCATTTTTTAAAATCCATTTCTTATGGTGAGGGTCACGCGCAGTATGCTTCGGTCCCTTCTTATGTGGCTCAGACCCCGGTCTTTCCTCGGGTCCCACTTTAAGAGTTCTTAAGAGCTAACTTCTGGAAGTAGCTCCCACTTGGTGTGGTTTTTCAGGTACACCAGGCTGGGTCTTACTGACCTTCCTGAGTACGAGCTCCCACCGGATGTGGTCGCCAGGTTACAGGCCTCACTAGGCCTTCCTGGTTATGAGCTCCCACATACTGTGGTCGCCAGGTTACGAGCTCCCGCATACTGTGGTCGCCAGGTTACAGGCCTTACCAGGCCTTCCTGGCCATGAGCTCCCACACACTGTGGACGCCAGGTTACAGGCCTCAACAGGCCTTCCTGAATTCAGAGTGAAGTACACAAACCCATACTTCACCTATTATTGTGGTAAGTCACCTGACGAGATGTCTTGTGCAGTTTTTAAAATCCATTTCATATGGTGAGGGTCACGCGCGGTATGCTTCGGTCCCTTCTTATGTGGTTCAGACTCCGGTTCTTCACTTTGGGTCCCACTGTAGATGTGTCTTTGTCGCAATACATTACGACAGGCACTTCCCTTGTTCAAGCTATCTCCCACAACTGTGGTTTTAGGTCTGATTAGACCTTTTTCGAGGTAGCCCAACATTGTGGGTCTGTCAGGTTTCTAGCCTCTGGCTTTCCTGAAGGATGAGCTTCCACATGCTGTGGTCGTTGGGTTTCAGGCCGCACAACGTACGGCCTTCCTGACATGAGCCCTCATGTATCGGAGCTCCCCACACATGGGGTCATCAGGTCTTAGGTCTCTTTGACCTTCCTGATTTTTGATCCCTCTCTTACTTCCTCAGTGCTCAAAAGCGAGCACTGGGTGGAAACTCGTGGATTGAGTGTACGATTCCCATTGGTTCGAGGTTGAGTCACACTCTCCGGAGGATCCCGTCTCTGTGATCCGAAACTCGATGGTTTCCGCCAGCTTCGCGGGCCTTCAGTTTTTGGATGCCTTTTCTAGGCAATTTCCAGAGGCTCTGTCTTGGACGGACAGGCTATGGCCAGACTGTGTGTCTTAGTACAGATCACCAGGCCAGCCTGGGGGCATTTCAGGAGGAGTGTTCTCCTGAATAGTGACTGGCTGGGGGTCTCTTTGGCCCCCTAGCCACACTCCCTAGAAGGGACCCCTTCTATTTTGAAGTTGTGGTCCTAAAGCCTTTGAGCTGGCCCTGATTTACTCACGTTATTACGTTCTGGTTTTTCTTGGTTCATTAGCTTGGGCTATGACCGGTAGGGAGTGCTGTCACTGACAGCCCGATGTAACATAGGGTGAGTGGTTTCAGTGTTTCTTGGAATTACTGGTTCTGACAGTTGTCACTGCCTTTCGGCATGCACTCCCCTCAGCATGGCGGAGTGGGTATTTCGTTCCCCATAGCGTCATTCGACGTATTGTTGAGTTCCCTTCGAAAGGGAACGTCTCAGGTTACAACTGTAACCTATGTTCCCTGAGAACAGGGAACGAGACAATACGTCTCGTTGCCATGCCTCGGGGCCTGCCTGCAACAGTCCCTTCAGACGATAGGATGTTGTCACGGTTTCAAGGCGCCCTTCTTATACATCCAGATTGACGCGCTCATCATTCAAGCTGATGATGCACGGGCTGTCGCCGGTCAACCTGATTACTGTGAGTTGATATTTGATTTCAGACACCTGTCACGCCTGAGGCGTTCCCCATAGCGTCATTCAACGTATTGTCTCGTTCCCTGTTCTCAGGGAACATAGGTTACAGTTGTAACCTGAGACGTTTATTTATCCTATTTTTGTCCTCAACAGATATACTGCCCCCCCAGCAAAGTACAGCATAAAAAAGAACACTAGCTAAAATCCCTTGATAAAAAACATTTAAGAGTTTTGTGCTGATATTAAATGATCTTAGTTTTCTCAAAAAGAACAGTCTCGACTGAGCCTTCTTCATCACAACACTAGTGTTCTCTTTCCAGTTTAGTTTTTCATCCAAATGAACGCCCAAAAATGTATATGACTGTACAATCTCGATCTCTTCACCATCAATTCTAACTGGGAGGACCTTCTCTTTTTTCTTTCTGAAGTCAATCACAAGTTCTTTAGTCTTCCCAATGTTCAGTTTCAGAAAGTTTGAATCACACCAGTTATAAAAAGACTGAACTTCCATTCAGTAAGCAAGATCATCACCCTTATTAAGTAGACCTACTAAAGCAGTGTCGTCAGAGAATTTTTGTATCCAGCAGGATGGCTGACTATGCCTATAATCAGCAGTATAAAGTGAAAATAAAAAGGGGGATAAAACTGTACCCTGAGGTGCTCCTGTATTAGTTAAAATGGTATTAGAATGTTTGTTACCCATCCTAACAAACTGTGGTCGTTCTAGAAGGTAGTCTAGGATCCAGGAAATGGTTGTTTTATGCAACTTAAAATTAATTAATTTATTAACTAAAATATGTGGCTGTATAGTGTTAAAAGCACTCGAAAAATCAAAAAACATGATCCTAACGGAACTGGCAGTAGTTTCAAGATGACTATAAATATTGTGAAGCATGAATAGCAGTGCATCATCTACCCCCACACCCTTCCTATGAGCAAATTGCAAAGGATCCTGAAAGGCAGACACATGCCTAGTCAAATGATCCAGTACAACCCTCTCAAAACACTTCATAATCTGCGAAGTCAAAGCTATAGGCCTCAGATTAGAAAGATTGTTAGACACCTTAGCTTTTTTGGGAATAGGGACAAGACAGGATGTTTTCCACTTAATTCACAATCAGCTGAATTCTTTCTGTCTTTGATTTTACATCTGCAGTACCATTAATCACACCAGCAATAAATGTCACTAACTTTCTAGCATCCATTCGTATCATATTTCCCTCATCCTCTTTCCCTTGCCTTGCTTCATGTCTCACATTATTCTCACTGCCACCCCCTGCTTTCTGGTTCTGGACCTTTTTAACTGCCTCTGCGTATGACACGTTCTGTCCTACTCTCACTTGCTGCACTTGTACCGCTTCCTTCATCATAGAACACCCTCCATAAGCCACACTATGAGCACCCCCACAATTACAACATTTAGGTGCTACACCTTCCCCACACTGACCATAATTATGATTTCCTCCACATCTTGCACACCTTCTTGTCTCATTGCACATTACTGCTACATGTCCAAACCGCTGACAGTTATAACACCTAAGCGGTTTAGGCACATACAGTCTCACAAAGTAGTTCATGTACCCATTTGTTACTTTCCCTGGAAGGACCCCTCCCTCAAACTGTAACAAAACTGACTGACTGTCTTCCTTAATGCCATCTCTTGTTATTTGTAGCCTTTGTGCACTCATTAAGTTTCTCCCTCTCATGTTATTCTTGATTTCTTCCATCTGCACACACACCGGAATTCCTGTAATCACCCCCTTACTCCATCTTTTCCCTCCCTGATCTTTTTCCACCTTTACCACCTGAAATTGTCCCACATTTTCTAACTTCAGTGCCTGCTCTCTTTGATTACTATCTTTACATGTAACCACTAAACTACCATTTCTTAGCACCCTTGCTGCAACGATATCACCTATCGCATTCTTTAATGCTGCTGTCAATCTGACCGGATTTACACTTCCTACTCCGCCTTCCTCTCGAAAATTGATTACAACTTTATACTCGTCAATATCACGATCCTCTTGTGTAGTTTCCTCATTCTCCTCACCACTCATTTCCGAACTACTACTTACTCCTAGGGCCCTATTTTAATGATCTGAAACGCAAGTGTCAAAGCGCATGGCGCAAGTAACTTTGTGTGCGGGTCCCGGCGCTGTTGCTATTTTCTCGGCGGGATAAATTTCCTTTTTGCGCCTGGCGCAAATCTAAAAGGGGTTGGTCTGAAGTAGCTTCATTATTCATAGGTGTGGTTTGGGCGTAACGTGAAATAAACCAATCAGAGCGCCATCCAACATACCCTTTAAGAACAAGTGCGCATGTTGCATGACGTATTGTTATTATAACGGCGGGTTTACCAGGCGCGCGCCAGGAGCGTTCACAGCCGATGAATGTATGTATGTTTTCTTGCCACTATTGGGCAAACAGGTCTGATCCTTCAGTACTATACAATTAGCCTTAAAAAATGGGTAATTGGGTTTTTTTCATCTTCATGTAAACCACAATGATTTCCCTCATGTTTTAATATTTTTCCTTGTTATGATTTGCAAAAATAAAAACCGCTGCATACTGCATCTGTGTTGATGAGAGAATCAATGCGAGCTGATACCCGCTACATTATGGCCAAGCATGCGCGTTTAAAATAGCATTATGAACAACGCGCAACGCGCCACTGACTTTAGACCAGGTTTTTTCTGGTCAGTGGCGCAATTGTTTTCTGGAAGTGTAAAATAGCACCGGGGAATGTTTGCGCCGAAACACGCCTCCTTTTTGCGCCGATCCGCCCAGGGAGCGCAAGTTCATTCCCTAGTTTACCGACGTGCGTCTGTGGACGGGAAAATCCTGCTAAATAGGAATGACACATGCGTTTGTGTATAAAGTCATTTGCGCCGGGTGCAAGATAGGGCCCCTAATGTGTTAGCGTTCCTTTTCTTAATCATACTTTCATTTCCCCTTCCTCCTTTGCCCTTTCCTCGTCCACCTCCACCTCCACTTCCTCCATCTCCGGTCCAGTCACAGCACAGCCGTACCGAACCGCCGACCGACACTTCTGTTGATTTTAGTTTGTTTGTTCCTCAATCCCACCGAACGCCGTTTCCAAAACAAACCTCTGTCCAAGTAGCAAAAGACCTGTCTCCGATACACACCCCCTTTCTCTCGTCCTCTCCTACTGTGTGGCTTTTATCGGTCTCCCCACTCCAATCACTGCAATCAGACACAGGTGTACATCTGCACTTGACCTACTTACTCACCGCACAGCTCATTGGCCGTTTCTCAATATGCGTACTTGTCTGTACTTATGTTCTTGTGGACTTGTGAAACGTCATCAGTCGCTGTCGAAGTACTGTTCCAATTCAAAGTTCGCATCTAGCCAAGTCCACTTCAAATCCCCGGATGTGTTCTTGATCCGCCCCGTTTACCGAGGATGCATCGAGAGGTGACTTGTGTGGACTTGAGATAGCCAGGTAACCCAGAATGCACCTCGCACCAACCAGCAAGCGTAAATGGGAGAGGAGAAAATCTGCGAAATATCAAAATACTACTGTTATTGAGTCATGAAATGTAATTTTAAGAGTGTTTCAGGCGAGAATGTGGTTGTTTAAATCTCAAATCTGTAGTTTATTTATAAAGATAGCACCTATATTGTAAAATGCATCTGACGTTTTCGGAGTTCTGACATCCAAGCCTTCAGCGGACACTCAGCGAGAGCAACCCCGACTGGAACAGCTTATCCTCAGCTAGTGCTTCTGACCTTTGCCGCCGGCTCTGATCTCTCTAGTCTAGTGGATAAACCTTGACGTATAACTCGTCTTGTGTTTATAAGTCTATCTTTGGTCTCATTAAACTATAATTTGTTCCATGGCGCAAAAAAAAAAATTAAAAAAAATAGTTTTTAAGGTTTCATGGCTATTTTTTTATATTGTCTTCACTATGAACAATAAAATAAAATGACATAACCCTGTCTCTGTTTGATAAATGTCAATAAAAATCCAATGTTTCATATTTTTAAAATGAAAACAAAAAGATCATGTTCATTTTGTTATAATGCAGTGAAGAGAATCGCGTTGCCTGAACCACATGGCCATTAGGCTATTATAGGCTATGTTGTTTTTTGTTAATGAAGAGTCAGAGGGGTGTTTTACAACATATTTCGTCTTATTGTTGACGAAAAGATGCAAAGTTGTAGCAAATTTCGTTTTATTGTTGCCTAAAATATAGAGTAGAGCGTGCTGAGTGACGCGATCAAGTACGCTCTGTTACATTTGCAGAAGAACCGGACTTGCGTCCTCGCATCCTCGGGAGTTCGTTCTCCGGAGTCGAACTTGCAAGTCTGAACTACCAAGGACGCAAGTCCGAAGTCTGCGTACTTGGTATTGAGAAACGGCCATTGACTCGTCTCTCACTACAGACGCCGCGAAAACCACGCCCCCTCAGCACAATAATAAAATATCAAATTCATACTATATACAGGCGAGCAGACGAGCCCAGAATATGAACCCAATGTACTAAACACAGTTGTGCGTTTCTGTAGGAAAACGAGGATCTGCGTGTTGTTCATATTCTGCTTATTCCTCTGCTTGCCTAGAATGCAACTATGATTGACACTGCTCTAAGCTCCGCCCCCTTGATTACTGACTCGAACCTTATGGAATATTCGATCAGAATCAACTGAAGATTTCCTTTGTGCTGAAGATTTCCTTTGTGAATTATTTTCAGTGTGCTCATGAAGCTGTATTATATATATTTTTTTAATTATTCTTACTTATGCAATTTTTAATTTATTTTAAGAAACGTAAATGAAATGACTTTAAGTTTGGAGCAAATGTGTTCTTACTCGTGTTAAACATGCTCATTTTGGGAATGAGTGTTGACATTTTTTTACAAAGAATCACTTATCTAATATAATAATAATAGTTTTACATTTTAAGATGCACTGATATATCTCAAATCTGGAACACAGACCTTTCCCTTGTTGTCTCTTTTAGCAAACACTCGTGCTGTGCTGTTTATTATACTTTACCGGGTCTTTCAGGTCTCTCAGGTCCCACACTGTCATGTAAACATGTGAACAGTTCAGATGCAAAAGCCTCTAAGTGCCATTTGAAATTCTCTTCTAGAATATTCATTTTTATCAAGCTTGTATATTTAAATTCAGTAATTTCACTTAAATGGCAATTCATAGGTAATCTTCATTGCCATTTAAGTGCAATTACTGAACTTAAATATACAAGCTTGATAAAAATTAACATTCTTGAAAAAAATTTCAAATGGCATTTAGAGGCTTTTGCATCTGAACTCTTCATGTGTAAATGCTTGTTAGGAGCCGGTCAGTAATTATAGGTGTGATTTCTGTTGAAATGGAGACTGGACTGACAGACACTGTACAGACATACTCTAGCATGTGTAGAACTGAAATCTAATAGCATCTGAACTGCCAGAGAACCGGTGTAGCTCCCGCAGACAGCAACACTTGTATTTATGCAATAGGGTTTTGTTTTAAGTTATTTTATCTTTGGTTGGTCCTGTGTGTTGAACATAACCACATAATCACAGAAGAGGCCAAGATCTGAGACATAACACTTCTCAGACAAAATACCATTATATCTTAACCCAGAATATTCTACATAAGTTAGCTTGTGTGCATATCTAATAGTTGTTCATTTAAAGCTATTGATTATCCATTGTCATATTTTTTGCATTGGTTTTACTCACTCCCAAAGATTGAGATAGCTTTTAAAATGTTGCCAATTGAAATGCATTGGCAAGTGAGGGCCAGAGACGGCGTAAGGCGCAGATCCTCCACTAGGGGGCGAGATTTACTGAAGAGGATCCTGAGGGGCGTGAGGCGCAGATCCACCACTAGGGGACGTGATTCACTGGAAAGGATCCTGAGGAACTCGTTCTGCCACTGAGATAACTCGATACCTCTCCCTTTAGACATCTCAGGGCGAAATAGCCAAACATAAACTACATGACATGCGACGGCTCAGAGTTACAGGATATGATTTATCTTGTCCCCGTTTCTTGTCTTTAATCATACTTGTTTTATATGTGTTCATGTTTTAGTGCTGTTCTAAAACATGTGTACTTTCTTTAATACCAATGAAACTCTGCTTGTGTTAAAGTGAGAGGAAACTATTAATGTTCAAATGTATTTTAATGCATGTATATTTCTGCTATCTTCTGAACATTCAGTTAATAGAATTTCTGTTTTCAGTCTGATTTGAATGTGGAATGTGTGTTAATCTTGACCCAGGGTCTTCTTGTTTGGATAATATTTAACAGAATGAATGCTTACTGTAACTAACAGAGACAAACATTTTGGTACTAGTTCTTTCTGAGGGCTATAAGTTAAAGCCAAACCTAGTTATTTTTCATAATTACAAATCAGTTGATCATATTTGCAATGACCACTAAATATGCATTACTACATAGTTGAGAAATGCGTTGCTTTTGATAGTTGTGATCAATTCTGTTGGCAATTGGCTCTTTACAGCACTCTGTTTATTGTATGGTTATTGTTGCATAGGTAATGTTGTAAAGTATGTTGCATTAGTATCTTTTCTCATCCACTCATCTCTGTACTATTGTATGGCGAGATTGGAGCTTAAGTGACCTTTTAACTCGTCATCTCTTCAGAAACTCACCTACGCACATTTCTATACACTCCCACATTTACACCTTTCATAATCTGTCATCTACACTCTTATAATGCAGGTGTATTTCTTTTCAAATATAAATGTATTTATTCGGGGAGTCAGAAACCAAACAGGCTACAAATTCCACTTTACATGAACAGAATTTGAGATATTTATTTCTTACAGACCTCAAGTGTGTTCAGCTTTATATTTCCCTCTAATTGTGTTTTACTGCATTCACTTGCAAGTCGTTATAATTAAAGGATTAATGTTTTTTTCTTTTGTTTTAGGACCTTCTTTCATGCATCTGTTCTCAGGACAGTGATTGAAGAGTCTGATACGGAGAGCCAAGCTGAGACTGAGCCTGGATCGGATGCAGATATGAGCTCGAGTGTTGCAGTGTTCAAACTCAGTCGACCGTCATCTGCTCGCGAGGGCCGAGACGAGGCCATGGTCGTCCACAAAGTGTCTCTGGTCAGTGACAAACAGGGCAGATTCGGGAACCACGAAAGCCCGTTAGACGACTTCAGGCGTAGAGATGAAGCGGAGCCGAGCAAAGCCAGTCCTGAGCTCGAGAGAAGGTGGAAGAGGCTATACTCTGAAGAACAACAGACTGGCTTCACGGAGAACACACACCTGAGCTCCTCCTCTCAACTGGCCCACAGCTATGAAAGAGGAATCTACTCGTCTCATTTTCCCTCTCAGACCCAGCCCACTTTACCCTCAGGGACTGACGGTGGCCAAGGAAACACTGACTGGAAAGTTGTAGAGAGCAAAGTTCATGAGAGTGGGAGGATCCGGGAGGAGTTTAGCTCAGCTGAAGAGAGAGAGAGAGAGACAAGGACAACAGTCTTTAGCTCACCTCTAGAGAGAGAGAGCGAGAGAGAGACAAGGACAACAGTCTTTAGCTCACCTGTAGAGAGAGAGAGAGAGACAAGGACTACAGTCTTTGACTCACCTGTAGAGAGAGAGAGAGAGAGAGAGACAAGGACTACAGTCTTTGACTCACCTGTAGAGAGAGAGAGAGAGCGAGAGACAAGGACTACAGTCTTTGACTCACCTGTAGAGAGAGAGAGAGAGACAAGGACTACAGTCTTTGACTCACCTGTAGAGAGAGAGAGAGAGACAAGGACTACAGTTTTTGACTCGCAGGCACAGTTTGATTCCCGCTTGATGATTGTGGAGACGGATGATTTCTCCTCGGATGTTTTCCAAGCAACTCGGGTTGAGCTGATTCCCTCGCCCACCGACCTCGAGCCTGACGCTCTCTCTCCCTCATCCCTTACAGAAATGGACAACCTTGTAGATACGCTGAAAAGCATGGATCGACCGATCCGGCAAAGGCTTCAACGTACCCCATCCAACACTCCCTTCTCTTCACTGCCGCCTATTGAAGAGGATTCACCGGTCCCACCTCCTCTTCTCTCTCCTCTCTCGCCTGTGTCTGATCCAAAGACGTCCCTGAATGGCGTTTCCAGTTTTCCTCTAGACATGGGCTTCAGCTGGAGTTCTCCTAAAGACATGCGCTCTCCGATGACCATGGTGAAGGAGCAGCAGTTTGGAGAGGCGGGCCGAGGGCTTTCTCTGCCACTACGGGCGTCGGCGCTGAGCAGCATCGTGATGCGCAGGGGATCCCTCAACGATCTGACTAGTCCTGAAGAAACTCCCGGGAAAACCCTGACCAACGGATCCGGATCCCGTCTGGAGAACAGCTTCTTCTTCCAGCCGACGGAGAACGGGAAAGCTTCGAGTCGCTCCATCTTTCGAGCAGCTTCTCTCCCGGAGATCGGACCCGGTGTCGAGCGGATGAGCTCCGCCAATAAGGGGTCCGACCCGGCCCTTGTCTCCCGGCTTGAGCGCTTCTCCTTCCTCACATCTCCGTCGTGTTCCCTCAGTGGGCTCGCCGAAACCTCTCGCATGAGTGTGGCTCCGGGCCAGCAGAACTCGGCCGAGACCTACGACCACAAGTCCACGATGGAGCTGTACCGCTCTCTTCCCTCCGAAGCCCTCCTCAAGAACTCACAGCCTTTGAGTCTTCCTCAGTCTTTGAGTCTTTCTCAGCCTTTGAGTCTTCCTCAGTCTTTGAGTCTTCCTCGCAGCTCCAGTCTTGATGGAGGTCTTCTGATCAACGACACCAGGGGTTTCCAATCCAATCCAAATCCAGAACCAGAGCGAAACTTGCCCCTCAAATACAGAGCCTTCCCTGATGCATATGTGAGTACTGCTTTGTATGCATGTGTTGGTCATTTACACTTGGCATGAGGAAGTTTCTCACTCTGAGAACGAGGTCAAGGAATCAATGAGAGAGTGTTGTTTTCATATAATATCACTGCTCTGTTTCTCCCAGTGCTACTCAGACTAACTTGATATCAAGCCGCTCACTGTAAGCGTTTTGTAACATATTATGCAGATTGTTTTTGCTCTCAAACGTCTGATGCTCTATTGCTGCATTCCCAGCAAGCAATATTTGCATTTAAAGGACGTATAATAGCCGATTAATAACTAAATCGTGACTACAGATGACCATGACACTGATATCTTGTTGATATTATTGACATGATGGGATATCAACCATCTCATGCACTGCCTGGCCAAAAACTACAATGAATAAGGTCTGGCTATAAGTGGGCAACAAATAGCACAGAACATGTCAAATAAACCCTTTTAATCAGGTTGACTTTGCTAACATGATGTAACATACATCCGGCAAGTTATTTTGGAATAAACAACATGTAATCAAATTCAAGGTTATTTTGTCTAGAAATGGGTAACCTTTATCAGGATATTCTACTATTCTACACTTCTAGACAAAATAACCTTGAATTTGGTTGCATGTCGTAAAATAACTTCCCAGATGTATGATGTTCCATCATGTTAGAAAAGTCAGCAGTGATTACAAGGTGTTTGGTTTCATTTCTTTGACGTTATCTATTGATGAACTAGTCTATTCTTGGGCTCAGGTTAGACATCTGTTCAGTTTTCACTGACAGCCCAAATTGTGCCTTGTTCTAGCCTAGACTATGGATTGTGAATGGATGGCTATTAGACATCTCATCTCTATTCCTACCAACTCACCATCACTGCCAGAAACCAATGCAGATATTCTGGAAAACGGAAGAGCTGCCTGGACACACAAATCATAGTTGCGATACACAGTGCGGATGTCAACACGTTTAGATCAGATTCTATCGGATACACAAATAATCAGATTTGGATTGACAGTGTGATTGTAGAACATAGCCTTTGTTTTATATTGTTCACACTCTAAAGCCAATGTGCTCAAATCCCAAATTACAACCTGTTCTCATAGACTGCTGTAATCTTCTGTTATTAGACTTGGCACTGAACTCTGCAAGTCTCTCCAAGTGTTGGATTGGTGCTGAACCTCAGTTAACGAAAGCCTAGAAGGGGTGTAATGTCACCTCACGAGGAGGCCTTACAATGGAGGATATATTACCAGAGTGCTCATGCAAAATTCACGTTTCCTCTTGTCCTCCATCACAGACACAGAGCTCTCTTATGCCGCTTCTCTACTGTACTGAGAAAAATGAGTTTAGATCTGAACTGAAAGCAGCTTTATCTAACCCTTGGGGGGTTTAGATATTATGAAAAGATGTAACCTTCAGTCATGCTCACTTTCCCCCAAGGCAATTCTCAGATGATCATTATCGGCTAAAAATCATCTTTGAAAGCATTTGTGTAATTTTGCATATTAGGTTTTAAATGTCTGGCAGGTTTGATCGTGCAGAGAGAGTTGGTACGTGACTAGTGATGAGTTTATGATCCTGATATATTAAAGGGTTTGACAGGCAAATGTCCGTCACTAGGGAGTAACTTCTGTTATCACACATCCACTGTAAAACACACAGGTCATTCACGTCAGCGCTCTTCTCTGTGTGGACATAGAGGTTAATGCTGCCGACTTATCTGACTATTCTATTTGGCAATTTAAATGTAATATATGCAAAACACCTTTTACAGATGCATCATATTTCCAGTCTTTAAAATAATAACAGTTCAGATTTTAGTGACAGAGCAAACTTTTTAGTTTCCTGTAACTACATTTTAAGAAACGATTGTTGGCTTAACTTAAAAAAACAAGTTACATGGTTGCATTAAAATTTTGAGTTAATTGCAATTAAAAAACGTAGATAATACAATAAAGGAGATTAGTTTAATAAATAGAAATGTATATTCTTTTACAGTATATGCATACAACAACAAGATGAATTCTGATGTGTATAATTAGGCTGTTTTCCAGTCGAATGCATCTTTGCAATAGTTTCCCGCCGGAGAGACCCGTGATGAGCCGAGCCGTCGGGGCAGGACGGTGTCGTGGAACAGGTTTTCCCGAGGCAGGGAGCGAGGGAGAGGTGGATGGAATGTGAATCTTCATTATCTTAATGTTCTCCTCGTCATCTCTAATCAGTGCTGATGGGTTTCCGAGACAGGCTCTGGCACACCCTGCTCTCAGGCTTGGCCTGACTTACTGTGTTTCTGCCAGAAAGCAATTATGCACACTTCACACATGTGTAGGCTTATCTTTAGACATGCAATCAAGAACAGTTCTCCAAAGAGTCTAGGAATATACAGCATGAGTATGTGTGCAAGACAGAAGGCTCTCATACGGCTCACATGTAAATCCAAGGCAGTGTGATATAAATATATTGTAAATCACCTCATTATGCCGCCTCTAAAGGCAGTTTTAGCTATAGTCAGCCTATATCCAGAGCTTAAAATCAAGACCTCCGTAACCTGATCTTGGGGTATTTTCTGCGCTCTTGCATCATTTTCTTTACTAATTAAATTTTTAGGTAGATATATATCATTTTAGTATTTTTCATTTTTATGTAGCCTCACACCCATCTCACACCCATTTCCACGATGCATATCTGCCCTTTTTGAAAACATATTTTCACAGTGTCTGACCGTGAGATTGACGTATGGGTGGTTTAAAAGGTCGCTTTATTATGTAAGCCTTGTGTTTGGCTTGTCATTAAGAGCGTCCCCATATGCAAACAGAGGACTGTACACTCGTTTGTAATGTTGTCTCAGTCTGCTAACCTTGCCATGCCTCACCGTGAGAGTAAAGCGTGTCGACACATACAACCAGTCTGTCATATGACACAGAAACTGCTGGTGGATGTGTGTTTCTCTTCATGAATGAGGAGCTCGATGTACTGTGGCATTTCAAGCATGTCTGGTGAATGTCGGGTGACAGTAAAGCCTTTCTCTTCTTCGAGTGTGGTGTACACTGCATGTTCTTCTATTGTGAAAGCTTATGTAGGAATGGAGCATTCCCTTAAAATACCTGAACCTGTTTGAATGCAGACACGACAAGCTTTACATCACCATTTTAAAGTACAAAGATGAGAAAAGGGATGTTTTGATGCTGCCTGAACCTCAGGATTTTAATGTATCTGACTTCATTTAGCTGATTTACAGTAATTTTGCTTCTACTGTAAATATATCTTGATTTAAGAATGTTTGGATAGGCCTATTTGTAATTTATTCCTTTGATCAAAGCTGAATTTATCATTATTACTCCAGTCTTCAGTGTCAAATGATCCTTCACAAATCACTCTAATATGAGGACCTGATGATCACAAACATTTATGATTATTATCACACATTTTTTTCAGATTCTTTAATGAATAGAGAGTTCAAAAGAACAGCATTTATTTGAAATATAATCTTTATACCATTATAAATGTCTATACTGTCACTTTTGATCAATTAAAAATATTTCTTTAAAATAAATCTTTCTGACCCACACCTTTTACTGGTAGTGTATAAATCAAACATATTTATATTGATATATATTAATTATTTAATTAATTAATTAAAGCTCGAAATAGTTCTGGTCTTGCTTGTTTCATAAACATATGCGTAATACATTTAAATACATAATCTTTATTTAAGAATGTTTAGATATTTGTGCTGGAAAACGAGACACTGAGGACGAACATGTTTGCCTTATGTCTGTGTGTTTCATCTCATGGAAATATTTATTTTATTTCCTCAGCTCACGAAAGAGAAGGAGCACGGCAAACTCAATCCTCGCCCCGGAAAGGTGAGAACCTGCACAAGTGTTCGTCCTTCTGTCAGTACTGCTGTATTAACTGGTCATCGACTGATGAGATGCTTATGTCAGAGACAAATCTGATGTTTTACTTTCCAAACAAGGCCATTTCATACTCTTACTGAGACAGAAACACACATTTACACGGCACTTATAATGGAGGTCTATAGAGCACACAGATGAACATTACAATACAGTTAGAAGTGAAAGATATTCTGTGCACTCCTGAGGAAAGCCTGAGGCATGCGTGCGTGTGTGTGTGAAACTGCTCTGCTCTGACACACGTTTGGACAGAACGACAGAACTTTAAATGTCACGACTGACAGCAAAAGACATAATCTTCTTTTCAAAGGGTTTTAACAGAAGTAGTGGGTTATAAATGCACATGTATGTTTTATACTTGGAGAATCTGAAGTTTTGCGATGTGAGATTTTATCTCTCCTGATTGTGACTTTATTTTATTTATATATTTATTTATTTTCTCTCTGGTGGGAATATTAAACCACAATAAGGCTTTTCCAGAAGGCATGATTGAACTTGCCACTGACATTTACAATTATTATTTTATTAGACAACTCGTTTTGAATCGGTTTTGGTTGGCATTCCTGTGTTCTTCATCAGCAGCAGAGTAAGGGATTTAGAAAAGGTCACCGAAACTGGATTATTGAGCTTGTTGTTCTGTGTTCCTCTGGTGTAATATTGCAGCCTGAAGGATCTGAGACAATAAGAGTGCTTTTGTAAAAGTAGGCCGTGATTCCCCGTCAGAGAAGATCGAGCCTCGTCCTGCTGTAACATCTCGAGTTCAGATGTCAAACACTGAACACTCCAGTCTTTGTAGAAAACACGAGCTGTGTGTGTTCTTCCTGTCAGATGCTGATCTACGACGGGCCGGGGATGAGCGGCCAGAGGATCGAAGTGCGAGGCGATGTTGTGGATGCCACACCGTGGGAGTTTACAGACACCATCTCAGTGCGAGTGATCAGAGGAGGGTGAGAGACACACTCACACACACACGCAAACACACACATACATAGACGCACACACACACAGAGAGAGAGAGAGAGAGAGAGAGAGAGTTCTAAGTGTTCTCTGTTCTTCAGTTGGTGATGTGTGAGTTCTGAGTGTTCTGTGTTCTTCAGTTGGTGATGTATGAGTTCTGAGTGTTCTGTGTTCTTCAGTTGGTGATGTATGAGTTCTGAATGTTCTGTGTTCTTCAGTTGGTGATGTACTGTACGAGTTCTGAGTGTTCTCTGTTCTTCAGTTGGTGATGTGTGAGTTCTGAGTGTTCTGTGTTCTTCAGTTGGTGATGTATGAGTTCTGAGTGTTCTGTGTTCTTCAGTTGGTGATGTACGAGTTCTGAGTGTTCTGTGTTCTTCAGTTGGTGATGTACGAGTTCTGAGTGTTCTGTGTTCTTCAGTTGGTGATGTGTGAGTTCTGAGTGTTCTGTGTTCTTCATTTGGTGATGTACGAGTTCTGAGTGTTCTGTGTTCTTCAGTTGGTGATGTACGAGTTCTGAGTGTTCTGTGTTCTTCAGTTGGTGATGTACGAGTTCTGAGTGTTCTGTGTTCTTCAGTTGGTGATGTGTGAGTTCTGAGTGTTCTGTGTTCTTCAGTTGGTGATGTACGAGTTCTGAGTGTTCTGTGTTCTTCAGTTGGTGATGTGTGAGTTCTGAGTGTTCTGTGTTCTTCAGTTGGTGATGTACGAGGTCTGAGTGTTCTGTGTTCTTCAGTTGGTGATGTATGAGTTCTGAATGTTCTGTGTTCTTCAGTTGGTGATGTGTGAGTTCTGAGTGTTCTGTGTTCTTCAGTTGGTGATGTATGAGTTCTGAGTGTTCTGTGTTCTTCAGTTGGTGATGTACGAGTTCTGAGTGTTCTGTGTTCTTCAGTTGGTGATGTATGAGTTCTGAGTGTTCTGTGTTCTTCAGTTGGTGATGTATGAGTTCTGAGTGTTCTGTGTTCTTCAGTTGGTGATGTGTGAGTTCTGAATGTTCTGTGTTCTTCAGTTGGTGATGTGTGAGTTCTGAGTGTTCTGTGTTCTTCAGTTGGTGATGTACGAGTTCTGAGTGTTCTGTGTTCTTCAGTTGGTGATGTGTGAGTTCTGAGTGTTCTGTGTTCTTCAGTTGGTGATGTATGAGTTCTGAGTGTTCTGTGTTCTTCAGTTGGTGATGTACGAGTTCTGAGTGTTCTGTGTTCTTCAGTTGGTGATGTACGAGTTCTGAGTGTTCTGTGTTCTTCAGTTGGTGATGTATGAGTTCTGAGTGTTCTGTGTTCTTCAGTTGGTGATGTATGAGTTCTGAGTGTTCTGTGTTCTTCAGTTGGTGATGTGTGAGTTCTGAATGTTCTGTGTTCTTCAGTTGGTGATGTGTGAGTTCTGAATGTTCTGTGTTCTTCAGTTGGTGATGTGTGAGTTCTGAGTGTTCTGTGTTCTTCAGTTGGTGATGTATGAGTTCTGAGTGTTCTGTGTTCTTCAGTTGGTGATGTGTGAGTTCTGAATGTTCTGTGTTCTTCAGTTGGTGATGTATGAGTTCTGAGTGTTCTGTGTTCTTCAGTTGGTGATGTATGAGTTCTGAGTGTTCTGTGTTCTTCAGTTGGTGATGTGTGAGTTCTGAGTGTTCTGTGTTCTTCAGTTGGTGATGTATGAGTTCTGAGTGTTCTGTGTTCTTCAGTTGGTGATGTGTGAGTTCTGAGTGTTCTGTGTTCTTCAGTTGGTGATGTACGAGTTCTGAGTGTTCTGTGTTCTTCAGTTGGTGATGTGTGAGTTCTGAGTGTTCTGTGTTCTTCAGTTGGTGATGTACGAGTTCTGAGTGTTCTCTGTTCTTCAGTTGGTGATGTACTGTACGAGTTCTGAGTGTTCTGTGTTCTTCAGTTGGTGATGTACGAGTTCTGAGTGTTCTGTGTTCTTCAGTTGGTGATGTGTGAGTTCTGAGTGTTCTGTGTTCTTCGGTTGGTGATGTACGAGTTCTGAGTGTTCTGTGTTCTTCAGTTGGTGATGTGTGAGTTATGAGTGTTCTCTGTTCTTCATTTGGTGATGTACGAGTTCTGAGTGTTCTGTGTTCTTCAGTTGGTGATGTACGAGTTCTGAGTGTTATATGTTCTTCAGTTTGGTGATGTATGAGTTCTGAGTGTTCTGTGTTCTTCAGTTGGGTGATGTATGAGAAGCCAGACTTTAAAGGGGAAAAGATCGCTCTTGACGAGGGCGACATCGAGCTCAGAGACCCGTTTGGACCCGCAGAAGAACACGAGTCCCATCAGAATGACGGAACGACAATGGATCGTGGAGAAGAAGACAAGGAGCCTCGGATGAAGAGGAGGTGCGTCATCGGATCCATACGGAGAGCAGTGAGGGTACGACATCTCTTTATTCACATTTACACTCTTAATAAAATAAAATCTTTAACATCCACCGAATCTTTCCATTGCACAAAAAGCGATTTTATTTTGGGTTTATAAGGTTCTTTTAGGAACCAGAAATTATTCTTCTATGGCATCGCTGTGAAAAGCTTTATTTTTAAGAGTGTATAAACAGGCAGACATGAGAGGTAACATTGTTTTAGCCCATAAATATGTCTGGAATGGATGGGAACATGATCACAGCCGTGTTCTTGAAATGTCCTTGTGCGCCACCTTGTGTCCTGAAGAGAAATTGTGACTATGTTAGTCAGGATAACCTGAAGTACAGAAATCAAGTATTAAAGGTGCCCTCTGTAAAAATTGAGGTTAAAATATCCCAAAAATGAGCTACACGCATCAAAAGAATGAGAAGAAATAAGGTTGATGATGTCATTAAAAAAATGACAAGTTATAGTGCTGCCGAGATATTAACCTGAATTAGCATGCTAAATTACTAGCCCTGGCCCGGCAGGTGTTGTAAAACCAGTTTCGGCCATGTTCTCTCGCTCTCTGCGCACTGCACAGTTTGAAACACAGTATGTGCGCACTCTTGCTCGCTCGCTCTAGATTCCGGGAGATTTGAACTAATTTGCGAGCATCAGCATTCAGCAAGCCTCTATCAATCTGGAGGAGACACCCGGAACTTCTGGGAGACTTGGGATGTCTGATATTTACACAACGCACACATACACTGCTTATCAAATCTGCCGCCTTTTCAAACAGTAACGTATTTAAATGTTTCCCAGCTTGACCGTTAAAAGCAGACGATTGGCTGTCCAGCGGGAGGAGCGGGGCATTTGCATCCAACCGCCATCTTTGGTGTTACGGGTTTTCCCTATACATTTGTATTAAGGATTGAAGAAGTGGCATATATAAATAGTCTCTGGTAACATTTACAAGTGCCAAAACTGTATTTATTGTTTGAATTGCGTAATAAAATTAACAGAATCTGAGAGCTGAGATCGCTCTCTGTGTCCTTTTCTGTGCGTGACATAACTGATGTGTGGCGTGAGAGTGTGTGAAAAGTGTCAATTGTGTGTCTCACGGTGAATTTGTGAGAGTTGGCAGCTCTGAAAGGCGCTAGCTTGACCAACATCAGGGAATGCTGTCTGTCAAATTAATTCAAACTAATGATAAAAATGTAATATTAACAAAACGAATACCATAAAACTAGAAATAATAGCCTGGGCTTTCATTTTCCCATATCGTCAAAATGCACCGGCTTGTCTATGAGACGGCCTTTATAATTTAGTATTGAGATGTTGTTCATTTAGTCTCTGATCTCTAAAAATCTCCAAATGCTCCACGTGAACCTTTTACTATTGTGTCAATTGATTTGATTAATATGCGCGAGGGAGACAGAGCAACACAGCAATCGCCCGTGTTGTTTGAAGACATGAGAGTGCGCGCGGCTGCGGAGGTATTTCTGGAGGTATACTGCCTCCATCTGGTATGGAATATGGTGTATGATTTGATTTTTATGCCAGAGAGCACCTTTAACCCTTAAAGACCTAGACCATTTTTGGAGCACCTGCACCGCTTTTTCTTTTCTTTGTTTTTCTAACCCATTATAGCAGTCAGCATCAAGTGCCATATATCATTTTTATCAGGAGAACTTGAAGTTTCAATTTATCTCATTTAAATAATCCATTTTTACATTTAATATGTCTTAGAATGGATGAATTTACCAGATTTAAGAAAAACGGCAGCATATTTGTAGTGATTTTTTTTTACTCAACTCAAACAAATCCTCCTGAAGTTTGGATTTTTTCCTTTAGAAAGCTGTACTTGGATATTTTACATTTCCAGATGTAATTTTGACAACATGCAACAATCCCTAAGCAAGTTATAGGCATTTATTACAACATTATGATAGGCGATTTTCAGTGAAAAGCATTGTTTCAGTGAAAACAGTGTTTTTCATACTGACAATTTAGATGTGTCCAAAAAAGTTAAGGAAGTTACATAAATAGAAACATTGTAGTAGAACAATGAAGCAAAAAAAAAAAAAACTTATATATAAATAAAACTTATATATATATATATAAACACACACACACACACACACACACACACACACTTACATACATAGCCTATATGAACTACTTTGACTTTACCTCTGTTCAAATTTCTAAAGAAAGATGCTAATTGGTCGTGCAAAAGACCAAGAACTATATTTATTGGTTGAGTAGATGATAGTTTTAACCAATCTGGGGATGGGGTGGGACTAAGCATTAACAGTCATTTATGATTGGCTCAGAGGAAAAAAACGCACGGGTTTCTTTGACGAATCAATGCTGATCAAAACTTGATGACGCAATCACATTCACTACGGAGCTTCTGAATGTCCAAACGCGATTAACCCGATATCACAGAAAAGCCGCGAATCTCCTCTTTATGGGACTTTTTAAAGCATACGGATTGGAGCAGTGGTTCAAAAGTTATTTAACATTTAAGAACAACAGTTATTTTTAGCCGCCGGCGGCTGTATAGGTCTTTAAGGGTTAAAGGGGGGGTTGATTGCGATTTCACTTTTTTTCATTTTAAATAGTGTGTAATGTTGCTGTTGGTGCATGAGCAGTATCTGCAAAGTTGCAGCACTGAAAGTTCAATGTAAGCAGAGATATCGTCTTTTAAAAATCAGGAAGTATAATTGCCTACAAAAACGACTCGATTGGGACTACAGCTGGGTTTTAGACGTCACTAACCCATACATTTACATTAACCCCTCCCTCCGGAAAATACAAAAAAGGGCATGCGCATATTGTGGAGTGGCTGTCAGATCTTCTGTGTTTGAGCATCCCACGGATGCTGTACTTCGACAACAATGGATACAATTTATGTTTGATTATGTTCCTGAAAATGACGATCGTAATTTAGCTCTCTGGTCTGCACATTTTACGGAAGACAGCTTCCAGAATCTCCACGAATTCAACACCGGATTCAACAAGAAACTGTTACTAAAACATGAAGCAGTTCCAACTTTAAAACCAGAGGCAGCAGTTGTTGGGCCACAACCTGTAGGCTAAGACTTAAAGGGTTAGTTCAACCAAAAATGAAAATTCTGTCAGTATTTACTCACCCTCATGTTGTTCCAACCCCGTAAGACCTTCGTTCATCTTCGGAACACAAATTAAGATATTTAAGATATTAAGATCGCTCCTGCATACTAGTCCATAGGCTTCTTGAGGGAATGACACTTGCTGGCATCGAAAAGTCAAAGACATTGTTAAAATAGTCCAAGTGACTACAGTGGCTCAATTTTAACTTTATCAAACGACGAGAATACATTTTGTCCGCAAAAACAAACAAAAATAACGACTTTATTTCAACTATTCACTTCCTTCTCTATGGGCCTGTTGTCAGTTAACGTAGTGTGATTGCGTAGAGCTGCGTCACACGTAGGCTCACTATTGGCTGACGCTGGTCATGTGTGTGATGCGTGTGACGTACAATAACAGAAGCTTACGCTATTAAACTAGTAACCTGACTCACGCAGAGGGAGAAATAAACGAATAGTTGAAATAAAGTCGTTATTTTTGTTGTTTTTCGCACAAAAAGTGTTCTCGTCGTTTGATAAACTTAAGATTGAGCCCCTGTAGTCACTTGGACTATTTTAACGATGTCCTTTAATGACTTTTCGAGGCCAGCAAGTCATTCCCTAAAGAAGCCTATGGACTAGTATACAGGAGTGATCCTAATATCTTAAATATCTTAATTTGTGTTCCGAAGATGAACGAAGGTCTTACGGGGTTGGAACAACATGAGGGTGAGAAAATACTGACAGAATTTTCATTTTTGGGTGAACTAACCCTTTAATCATTTTAAATGTATTTGCATGTATAATTACAGACATAGCCTTGTGTTTTATTTTATTTTTCAAATGCCAGCGCTGGCTTTATAGCCACTAGGCCAGTGGTTCCCAAACTTTTTGAAAGCATGGCACCCCTTTGTAGTTTTTTTTTTTTTTTTTTTCACGGCACCCCAACCCAATTAAACTAAACAAACATATACAAATATACAATTAGTGATGCCGGTAATGCGTTACTTAGTAACGCGTTACTCTAGTCTGAACACTTTTGTCAGTAACAAGTAATCTAACGCGTTACTATTTCCAAACCAGTAATCAGATTAAAGTTATTTATCCAATTTACTGTGGGTTACTATATTTGTCATTTTCTTTAGTAGAAATGATGGCTGACATGCGATATGAAACAGAAATGTGTGTGAGAAGGCAAAATCAAGACACACCGCTTTAAACTGCCAGAGTTATCCTTCCCGTCCAGATCTAATGCTACCACATCTTTAAAGGGCACCTATTATGGAAAATTCACTTTTACATGGTGTTTGAACATAAATGTGTGTTGGCAGTGTGTGAGCAAAACGACCCTAGAATGATAAAAATCCACCCAGTGGTTTTTATCAATCTCAATAAATCATGTGCACTGTCTCAGAGCGAGCTGTTCTGAGATCCAGCTCTTTGTGACGTAGAAAGTGAGAAAGGGGTTTGATTGGCAGTGTGGTTGTGGCCTAGACCCCGCCCTCGGTGATCTGTACACATCATCCTCCATTGTTTCAACGACAGCCGGTAATGTCTCTTGAAATCATTCTGTCGAAATCAGTGAAATCAGTGTTCTGTCGTTGACTCGTGGGTTAATCCTGTTGTTGTGGCTTAAAAATTAATCCTCAAGTGTGGATTGTCGTCTACTGTTTGCGATCCAACGTCAGCTCTGTGTATTTTATGATTTTTGAGCAAATAGTCATTTCAGTCTGTCAGCCAATTCAACAACAAATGCGTCTAAAGTTGTTGTCGTCGTAGCATGTCTGTGTATATAATTTAAACATTGTTTGTATAGTGTGTAACCACACGTTTATAAATATATATTTAAATATATTGTATTAAAAACTGCATATATGTTGTTGTTCTTTAAGTTAGCCATCTTCTCACATTTGCCACAGAAGCACCTGTATGACAAGTAAACATGACGCAACAGGTCCCTCGCATAAATGTAATTTCGCTTGTACGTAGCAAACTTTATCACAGAATGTGTATGTAGTTTCAAAAAAATGTGCCAGCATTAGTGTTTGTGTGTGTCTGTGTGTGTGTGTGTGTGTGTGTGTGTGTGTGTGTGTGTGTGTGTGTGTGTTGCACATCCATACTTGCAAAAAGATGCGATAACAACAACTCTATAATTACATAGATGTATCAAATAACCATACCAAGACTTACTGGTCCATTCTCATGTGTTTATTCTGCCTGAGTCTCTTAGTACGATTCCGATTCAAACGTACTCTGAATGACATTCAAAACAGCGTGTCTCTCACTCTCCCCTTCTGCTTACCGACTGCCATAGGTTTCATGTTACGCCCTCATCCAAAGGCAGGGCAGGGATATGCAGCTCATTTGCATTAAGGTGGCAGACACCCATAACAGCTCATTTTTAATCAGGTCCCAAAATGACATTTTCAAATGGTTATAATAAATTAACTATGGGGTATTTTGAGCTGAAACTTCACAAATACATTCTGAGGACACCCGAGACCAATATTACATATTGTAAAAAGGGGCATAATAGGTGCCCTTTAAATTACTATAGTATTATTTTAAGTTAACATAATAAAATACATAGTAGACCTATACACTACAAAACTAGTTGAAGATAAATTCTTTTAAAAAATTCTTAAAAAATTCCAGCGTGGACGTGACATTTGAGATAAAAAAAAAAACTTGAAATGTAAATTCTCAGAAAATGCAATACCAGTATATTGAAACGTCTTATCCATACCCCCTTTAGACCTTTGAAAAATATCAGTCTACACGCGTTTATATTTTAGGGAAAATCACATCCGTTATGACAATGTGACACACAAAAAAAACTTTCACTTTTAGGTGGCAAAAGTACAAAAAGTAATACTACCCACTGGAAAGAAAGGTTGGCTCATCTCCACAGAACATAAAATATTAAGTTTGTCTTATTTTTCGTGTACGTATTTATGAGGGATAAATAATGATACGTGACTGTTCCCTGTTACGGACTTGACCACTCGGACTGCTTTAAAATAATAAAATTTTTTTGTAATAATTGTATCTTAATTTTAATAAATGTTTCATCGAGCAATTGCCTGGATTTAATAAAGAAATAGCCTAAATACGGTATTTAACGGACAATAATCACGAACGGCGCTGGCACGTGAACTGGAGCTCGTCTCATGAGTCATAAATTTTTGTTTTATGTTTTAGTTAATGAGTTCGTTTGCCCATAAAATCTTTAAGATATTAGGTTAAACTTATTTGGCTTGCTGTCCATTTGAGAGGGGCTCGATGAAGCAGCTTTAACTTGAGCTCTGATATACCCCTCAGTGGTTTAATGTAGGACCTGTTAATTAAAGGGCAAAATACCTAAGATGAAGGTGGAGTTTGGGGAGGTGGAGGGATAGTGGAACGGCTGATACTAGGGAGAGGTAAGTAGCTGCTTATATACTATGGTTGTTGATTGAAAGATTGGATGGGCTCGCTCCTCCCTAACTTACGTTTAGGAACTTCATTTAACGAGTTCGTTTGCCCATAAAATCTTTAAGATATTAGGTTAAACTTATTTGGCTTGCTGTCCACTGGAGAGGGGCTCGATGAAGCAAGTTAGAATAACATGATTTAAGAACTTAGGAAATACGGGAAGATTAAGAGCTTAAAGGCACGATTACCCCCCAAAAATGGAAATTTAAAACTTTATGGAGCTTGGATGGAGGCTGCTGCGGCAGTGATGTTAAATGGGGCTCCTAGCTGGAACGCGTCTCCCTACTATGCCCACCATGTGAGGCTACGAGTGGAGCTCCAGCGGGAGCTGTGATTAGAAAGAAAGTGCCCGCGTTCGTTGAGACGCAAGGGTTTAAGGAAATTTGAAAGAGGTACTTCTCACCGCTGCACTGCTGTGGCAGTGACTTACAGGGAGTATCTTGGGACTGGAGGTTTGAGTACGAGGTTGGAGAACGCCCTGCCACATCCATGACATGGAGCCCCATGGATTTAGAGAACATGGGGTCTCTGGATGTCACAAATGAGGAAGGAGGCCCTCATCCGTAAAGGCAAATGGGCCACCAATATCTGAAGCGAAACTCCCTACGCAGCAAGAGGGAGCCTACGGTATACATAAGAAAAGCAGAACTACCATCCTCCTGACGCAGGGGGCCTGATCGCATAAAGACACAATGGCCCGTTGCGTTCGAGGGACGTACGATCCTTGGTACCTCCAGTCCTCTTTTCGGATAGGAGGGCCCACACTGCTATCCGAACAGGAGAGCCTCCATGGTTAAAATCATGAAGGATCACAATAATTCGTTTTTTGCCTGAAAATTTTCTGGTGGCAACTCCTATAGGACTTATACGGAATAATTTGAATGGTGGAGAATCAAAAGGGCCGATCATGAATCCTAAATCTAGTTCTTTTTTAATTAGGGCTTCCACTATATCGGGTTCGGCTGTTGTGGATTGAAGATTGTTGCAAATCAGGCTGGAATCGGGTATGGTTACCAAGCCGGGGTCAAACCCCACTTTCAGGCCTGAAAGTAGAAACTGGGTGAAGTTTTTGTCTGGATGGTTGTGTAGTTCTCTAGCTAGTGAGGAAATAATGATTGGACTAGAGAGGTACTTTTGAAGTTTTTTATTGAGGTTAGCAGAAAAGCGGGGCACGGGGCAAATGGAACGGGCGTGAGCTCCGCCACAGAAATTGCACACGTGAAGGAAGCGGCATCGTTGTCTGTTGCAACCTGAGGAATTGAAGCTGTTGCACACTTGTCTACCTGAAACGGAGGTAAAGATTTGACTGCGGTCATTCCTTGGTTGAGGGACGTAGGCTGTGGATTTTTCTTGGAAAGGAGCTGGATGGGTTGGAAGATCTGGGTTAGTTTGTGGACATTTTGAAGTAGAATGAATAATGGACCTGCAGATGGCGCAGGAAAGGCTCCGAGGCGCCTAGGAAGACTCTGTTGTAAAGTTCGAGGTCCAGAGCTCCCCAATAAGGACACTGGTTCCAGTGGGTGGCGCGGGCGGCGCATTTAGCTGAAAAAAGCTTATGATACGTATAAAAATGACTGCCTCCAAAAGAGAGACTGAGCTCTGCTACAATTGAGAGGTAGTCGTTTAATTCCTTGCGTCTGGCTGGAAATGAAGTGCAAATTACTTCAGTATATCCAGCAAACGCTATGCAGAATTCTTCGAGTGTGAGAACTCTTTTTGAAGGTTGTACCGAATTTTTAAGATTGATGGTTAATGGGCCGCAATCAAATGAGCGGTGGGATTCATTGAGGGGGACGGAAGTCAATAGAGAAGGAAGAGCAATGTCTGCACCTGATAGAATTAAGGACCGGAGATGGGCTGAAACTGGAGGTGGTTCCATGGCCTATTCATTACGAGGAGCTGGAAGATGGACTGCTGTGGAGAGTGAATGGGCTGGCAAGCGGATTGTACCTGAAGAGTAG